>NC_057808.1:69045258-69345258 GCF_018294505.1 Triticum aestivum | reverse complement strand
TGTATTCCATTTGAAATATCTAAAACGGCTTATATTTAGGAACGAAGGGAGTATATGGCATTTTTATTCCAGTCGTAACATTGTGAGGTGGGGCCGCAGTTGAGCAAACCGACCATCGGCAAATCCCCACCCCGCCCACCGGGCGACGGCTGAGTTTAGAATTGGAAGAGAGAGGGACAAGAGCTAGCTGTAGCACGGACGTTGTTGTCAGATGGGACTCGTGTTGATAGAATAGGAGTACCGAGCACTCGTACCTCTTTTTTTAGGGAAAAAGTAGTCGTATGTCTAGTACCACTAGTTGGGTGCGTGCGACCTATAACTGCCATCACTTTAGGTCTCCTTTTCGAACCGCAGCTACGCTTCAGCGTACATATTTTTTCACGCAATTATCCTCCTATATGTACTCCTGGGCTATTTCCACGTGCTCCCTTTCGCCAACATGTGGGACATAGAGCATCTGGGTCGTTGTGCATGCATGACTTGGAGCATATGCCGGGGTACTTAACATTTCAGACCTCACGAATTACATGCAAACCCCCCGCAGAAGAATAAATAAATAAATGAATTACTACATGAAACCAGATTATTTTTGTAGAAACTGGAGCACGTTCATTAAATTTTGGACATAACACGTTTATAAAAAACGACTGGACCAAAACCAGTCTAAGGGCCTCTTTGATTCGTAGGATACTAAAAACACAGGAATGGGGAAAGTATGATGGCGATGAACCGAGACGAGGAGAACTCTAACTCAGTTAGAGGTTAGAGTTAGATTCTAACCCTGAACTAACTCTAAACCAAAGAGGTGTATGCATGGCAGAGTTAGATTGACAATAAATGCTCTTTCTCAATCATTTGACTACTTTGGACCCTATTTCCTGTCGGATTTGGAGTGGCCGGCTCTTGTGTGGCCTCGTCCCGCTCACAATTGACATAAACGAACCATCTTTACAAATCAAGCATGAAAAACATGATAAATTTTACTTTGTCCATACAAATGAGATATCCCACTTAAACATACAAGTCGTCAATCAAGCTTCACAAAAAAATACACTCCATGAAACAAAGCATGAGCTAACTCATCACGGAAGTCATTAACGATAGGGAGGGAGCCCGGAGCCCCTCACGCACCCAGGGAGGAGCTCGTCATCGTCGCTCTGGAGGACGGCTCTGTAGAGCCCAAGCCCCAGGAACCCCTCCGACGCCGGCGCTTGCGAGTTGAGGTCGACACCGGCATGGGTAGCAGGGCCGCTTGCTGACGACTGCGAACCGAATCTTTGGGCCTCTAGAAATAATGCAAGCCTGAAACTGAAATACCTAGAAAAGGTGAACTGAATCTTTGGGCCTCTAGAAATAATGCAAGCCTGAAACTGAAATGCCTAGAAAGGTGAACTAAATCTTTGGGCCTCTAGAAATAATGCAAGCCTGAAAATGAAATACCTAGAAAGGTGAACTGAATCTTTGGGCCTCTAGAAATAATGCAAGCCTGAAACTGAAATACCTAGAAAGGTGAACTGAATCTTTGGGCCTCTAGCAAGATTTATTACCTCCTCAAGCAGCATCAAACAATTCCATGCGTGCACCACAAATCTATACCAAGTTTAATTAGGATCTACTTTTCCAAATCAGAATTAGCGGAGCGAGCAAGATCAATGATAGGGATGTGAGACAGAGCAGGAACGAACAAACTCACCCCTCTCGCGACCTCCCTGGTAGATGCGCCACCGCCGCGCATGACAGTGGGAGAAAAACGACTGGTGAAGGGGGAGCGGGGCAAGCTTCGAAGGCCGGAAGGAGAGGGCGTCCGGAGGAGAGAGAGGGCGAGCGGCGGAGCGGCGCTTGGACGGGCAGCCCGATGGGGAACAGAAGGGAGTCATGCGAGGGAGCGCGGAGGGAGCGATCTGGTGCGGGCAGGGGAGATTTTTTTAGTTCTCTTTTAGTGGGCCCGAGGAGAACTAACCCAATTAGAACCTCTCCACCGGGCTAGTTTTTTTAGCTGGGTTAGAGCAAACTAGCTCAAACTAACCCCTCCTGTTTGGATAATTTGAGGCTATTTCAACACAAACTAGCTCTAACTCAGGGATCCAAATAAGAGGAGTAGTACTATACATGCTATAGTCTGGACCATAGCACATTGTTTTTATGGCCATATCACCACATTGTTTTCTACTGCTGGTTCACTAGGCTGTCGTGGTTCGCACTGCTGGTTCACTGGGCTGCCGTGGTTCGCACTCCTCCGACGTGAGTACTAGTATATACCGCATGATTCTTTGCACCTTCTTACTACGTACTTCACCGACATGTGGGAGAGCCAGCATCTGGGTCGACGTGTCATGCACCAGATTAGAGTGCGGAACGGAAGGGGGGCATCACCCCGGTCGTACCGCCAGTAATTCATGACTACAGTGAGTAGTCATATCACAAGTCTTTCCAGCAGTAATGCACCGTCAAATCGCACAGCCCGACCTTTCTAGCAGTAAGTAAATTGAATCCACTACTCCCTCGCCCTCCTCGCCTCTCTGTCAAACCGCCTACGCAAAAACCGCCGCGCGTACTGCCCAGGAAAAGCCCCGCCCTCAACTTTTAACTACGCAAAAATAGTTCGAGCTTGTTCGTTCTATATAAATACTAGTATTGTATGTTTATTCACCCATGGGGTTGTTCAATGAATGGAGGGCCGGGGAGCACAAGTGAGCAATACTACTACTAGTAGTAAGTAGGAGTCGTATAGTTAGTCACCTTAAATAGAGAGTTTCTTTCTTTAATGCCACGTACACAAATTGAAACGCTTGTTGTGGAGAGAAAAAGATAATCAGTCCATTATATATGTACGCAGGGGCCTGAGCGCTTGCTTTACTAGGGTTGCTCTCTTCATTCTCTCATCCTCTCTAGATCTAAACAAGACAGCGGTAGCGACATTTTCTCTCTGAGCACACCTGGTCACAGATCCGGCCGGATCCCTTCGGCCGGTGTGTGTAGAGGACTAAAAGGTGCATCGGTCATGCGGTCATCATCGGCGAGGGAGGAAACCCACAGCTGCCGGCGGGGCCTGATCCTCTGCCCGTGACGTTCTCTCCGACACAGCGCCAGCTCGGGAGGTCCTCCGACCCTTATTCCTCCCTGACGTATTGTGCGCAGATCGGACCTATCGCCGCTGACATCCCGATGTCCCTCAGGTACAAGTTCTTCGAAAGCGGCCTTGCTCTACTGCCCTAGCTCCCCATGTGTCTGCATGTGCATCTTTTTCTACTTCCATCAGCTCTTCCGAATCCGCCTAAATTTTTAGTATTATTAGAGGTAAAGCTACTTCATGCATTCGAATCTAGGACTTGGTTCAAACAACGAAGAAGGGGGGAAAGTCGTAGCATGAATCTAGGACTTGATTCAAAGAGGAAATAAGAGGGGGAAAGTAGTAGAGACCGGATACCCAACCGGTCTCTTGGTTGAAAAGGGAAATAATGGGAAAACTCAGTACAAACTGGATAAGGAACAGATCTATTATTTGTTGAAAAAAGGATAGAAAGTGGCGGCTGGTGTACAAGTCAACAGAGTATGTCCAGGATTAGATTTGCTGCCCTCACATAGTAAAAGGTCTCTAGGATTAGATTTGCTGCCCTCACATAGTAAAAGGTCTCCGGGATTAGATTTGCTGCCCTCACATAGTAAAAGATCTGCAGGATTAGATTTGCTGCCCTCACATAGTAAAAGGTCTCTAGGATTAGATTTGCTGCCCTCACAGAGCATGAACAAACTCGGCATCACCACTTTATGCCTCCTTGTAGGTACATTGTGCTGATGCGTCCACTGCCGCATGTCCTTATACCAACCTTTTGCTATTGTTAATGTAAGGGCGCATGTAAAATTAAGCGATCGCACTATTACCTTAAGGACATGTCTACCAGTGTTATTGTTAATCTAATGCCTCCAGTGATATGATGCAATTAAACTGTGTTACAAATGGTACTCCTGTTGTTTTCCCAGAATGATAAGTAAGTTGCTTTTTTACGCTATCGAGTGACCTGGTGTCCCCACGGTCCCATGCCCTTAAACCAACTCTTTAGCTGATGTTGATTTACTGTATCTGGTAAACAAGCAATGCCACCATTAAAGTAATCCCATATTTTACGAATGTCATAGTTGATCGTAATGCTTCCGGCAACATGAAGCATTGCTGACGTTTTAAAATTTCTACTGTCCTTGCGTGATTGCCATGAACATAATTAAGATGCTTCTTTTCATTTCGTGTATGTTTCGTATATTCTTATTGACCAGCAACTATTTACTTTCTCTTTTTGTGCAGATAGGGATATCCATTTCACCTTGTTGCTATTTGTGACCTTTTGGTGAACTGCACAAAACACATTTTTTGGAATGAGTGTCTTGTGCAGTTCAACTAAAATGTCACATGGGCAACATCTCTCAATGTTGGTGGAACTGCACAAAATGGTGATTGGAGTTTCCAAAATCTCCATCAAATTCTGCTAGTAATCTCGTGCAACATTTTATTAGCTTTTGCAAGATGAGTCGTCACCACAATGGAACTTTATTTTAGTGCAACTGCACAAAAGGATAAGCAAATTATAGTTGCACTTTACATGAGTAGGACAGCCAACCTTAATGTTGCTGAATTTTAGTGCAACTACTAAAGAAGAACATGCCAGCTCACCAGAGCAAGTACTTCTTGCTAGCTGAATGATGCAATCTTTGCTTCATTTCAGGGGAACTGCAGAAAAAGGCGCGTGAATTGAATCATGGAACTCCAGGCTGGCCTCGGGATTTGCAGGTTCACCACATCGAGTCGTGGCGGCATAGGGCCCCTCACACCGGTCATTATTGTCATTTATCAACATGATTGTGCTTTGTCATACTGTGCTAATGTTCTATTTTTTAAATAAAGGTATTCTATCGCAATCTTTTCTCGTTTTGGAAATAAAGTTTGCTTCAACTAGTGCCACTATTATAGTAATCATGCTCTTTCTTATCTGTGCAAATAGGAATACTAATTACATATGTTGTGATGGTCAAGAGCATTCGCCAAGTTCTTGGGTTGTATGACACGTCTAGCCAAGATGGATTTAATCCCGATATTCAGTTTATCAAAAGGCTCTAATGGGTTTGTTCTGAATCTTGCAAGCTGGGAATCAATGAGATGTGTAGGCATCTTTGTTGTACTTATTGTTTGAATCTTATTTGTTGGTTTTGAATCTTGCAAGCTGGGAACCAATGAGATGTGTAGGAATCTTTGATGTACTTATTATTTGAATCTTATTTGTTGGTTCTGAATCTTGCAAGCTAGGAAACACGGTACGAGGATGCAGAGGACAGCAACCATAACAAACAGTTCAAACTTGGTAGTATTATCTGTGTGAAAGTGCGACAAATGTGTTGATTGTGTGCTTCCTGAGTATAATAATTCTAATTGTTGTGCATGTTGATCCTGTGGCACTGATAGAACGAGCCAATGCATTTCTTGTTTTTAAGAATAAATTTCTATTAAATCTAATTAAATTTAAGTAAAGTGACCACTAACACTTGTTATTACAGTACCAATATAGACCCGCTCGTGAAGCGACGTGTGGCCAGAATAGGTTTCTTAATGGAGGCGTTTGAATGCGCCGAGGGTGCATGTTCTGCCAGGCATGCAGCGGGCGAGGGAGGGGTAGTAACTGTTGTCGCCTGTACACACTCAGTTTGCTGTTGAATCCAGTTCCCCAAGAGCTGAAAAACGAACTGCTGCCACCGCCTATCCACTCGTTCACTTGAAGAGACTCCAATGGCGATCCGAGGGGTGAGTCTGCTGGATATGGACTTCAGCAAGGAGTTCACCTTTGAGTTCGCCGTTAAGTCCCATGGCTGCACCAAGTTGAATGTGATCTACACCAATGATCCGGACTCGGTGAAGCTCTGCCTCGCCGAGTTCAAGCAGTACCTATAGGACGAGAAAGCACAAGGTTGCAGGACTAGACCTTGTGCCCATCCATTCGTCTCCTGACAGGGACCAGCGGATCGCGGTCGCCCAGGTATGCGTGCGGGACGAGGTTCTCATCTACCACTATTGTAGGGCCATCATAGGTTCTGGAGCATTCGCCCGTTTCATCGGCAGCGCCGACTGCACCTTTGCTAAGGTGGAGAGAAGGAAGAACGCGACGATTCGGCCATCTAGTGCAACAAGCTTGTTGACATCCAGAAGCAATACAAGATCATCGGCAACGGGCAGGAGAAGGACTCCGTGGTTGACCTCGCCGAGACCATCATCGACCCCTGCTATGCAAACATGAAGAAGACAACGATACCAAGGACCTGAACACGTGGGAGGTACCTCTGAATCTAGCCTACATAACCTACACGGCCAAGGACGCATACGCATGCTACGACATGTACAGGCGGATCTTGGACATGAGGGCGTGTCTGCTTCCCGTAACCGACGAGTACACGGACAGCTGCAGCGTCATGATCAAGCGTGCCAGGAAGGTCTAGATGTTGTACTTTATCTGTTTATAAGCACCTTTATCATCTGAGTGTTTCATGCATTATGCTATGTGTCGTAATTATTTGTTTTGTCCGAAATATTTCTTCTAAGAACCCATTAACCTGTTTGCTTTTTTAGTGGCTATTTGCTGATGTATGTAACTAGTTCACTCGTCCGTTTAAAAAAATTGTTCACTCGGCTGCCGTGCTTTGAATCTCCTTCCTCCCAACATATTTCCCTTCTTAGTGGACCCAGCAGGTCTCGTACACAGACATATGGGACCAACCACCTATCCATTTGTATTTCTTTATTTTGTTCAATCTTTCGTGCTCTTCCTATACAGCGGCTGGCCATCATAGCCTATGGCGTTGGCCAGGCCATCCCGCTACTCCCACACATTGTCCGACGGCGGCAGCTCCACTGGCCCACCCTGCACCTGAACAATTCAACCCTCGTACTCCCCTCCGCCTGCGTCTTCCCCCGCTCCGGTTTGTTCGGTCCGAGGTCTCGACGTCGTCCTCCGCCTTGGTGCTCTCGCCGCGGCACCGCCGTTTGTCGTTCCCAACATGGTCAGCAAAACAAGAGGAATCGGGAGACAACTGTTTGTCGAGAGGCTGACAGTCCCGGGCCCACCAGGTCCATGGCCTAGGTTTTGTTGTTTAACATGGGCAGCCCACGACATGTTTCAACACTTTTTGGATCCAGCGGGTATCAAGCGGCCTCTGGGCCTCCCAACCTAGCTTGTCTATAACATCAGCAGCCCAGGTTATGTTTGTTTTTTCAAGACAACGCACAGCTTAGTTCTATTTTCTATAAGAGTGCAAAACTAAACCTATGTTTTCTATAAGAATGCAAAACTGAACCTATATTTATATCTTATTTTATTACATATATATATAATAGAAACAACATAAGGTTCCTTTAAACCAGTCGTTCGTCCAACCATTTTATAGACCTTCCCACTTCCTTTATTTTTCGTTTTCATAAATCCTATATCTGAATTTTCTCCCACTTTCTTTTTCGATGTAAACTGAGTTTTCTCCCAGTACTTTTCCCTAGAACCAACTCAACTATCCCACGTCTAGCCTAAAAAAAATAATACCCCATGTCCTATTAACTCATCAAATTAAAATGATATTTTATTTTGTAAATTGAAAGTTCATACAAAATAATAATAATAACTGTTTATATATAACTTGGCAAGTTAACTCCTAGTGATTGCGTACATAAGCTTGCAAAGGTTTTACTGACCAATGTAGTAATAGACGTGCAATCATGTGTTTATGTTTTTATAACATTTCTCCATCCAGCCCAACATGATATTTTCACCCAGCCCAGCAAGTCTGCGGATTTCGAGAAAAAATGCAAATGGGCTTTAAATTCTACCATATATATAAACGGGCTGCATAGATGCTACATCATTGTTTCACCCAGCCCACCAAATGTACTAAAAACAAATGGACTGGCTGACATGTGGGCCAGTGGTCGAAGCCTAAGCAAGGCGTTGGATTTACATCCAACGGTCGGCATTCTTCTTCAATTTCTCGTCTTCTTCCCCCAGCGCTGCCGGGACCGCCTGGTCCAGCCTCCGGCGTCCAGCGGCATTGTTTTGCGTGCCTCGCAACGAAACGCTACCCAGCCGACGGCCAGGCCATCCCTCCACTCCGCACCTCCTGTTATTCTCTGCCGAGTGTAGGCCCACCCCGCACCCGAACCAGTCAAGTTTCCCACTCCTCTCCGTCTGTGACACCACTGCCGCGTCTTCCCCATCTCCGGGCCGTTCCAGTCTGGGGCCTCGCCGTCGTCCACCGCCTCGCTGCGCTCGGCGCGGCGTGGTCAACGAACGAGAGTCATCGGAAGAGGACTGTATGTGGAGAGCTTGACGGCTGGGACCCACGAGGTCCATGGTCGCACGCAAGGAAAGTTCCTCCTTATTAAGCTGTTTCCTTCCCCTGACAGCTGGGACCCACCAGTTGTATCTTTGCATGGAAGGAAGTGCCTCCTTGTTATGCGAAAAAACTATTCCTCCCAATGACAGCTGGGAGCCAGCAGATTTGGTGACTGACTTGTGGGCCTACTAAGCAGACGTGTACGCAGGGCTTTGTCAACTTAATCAACAAATGATTCTAGCAGCTGGACCGTTGGATGTTAATCCAACAGCCGTGCTCCTTCTTCAACCTCTGTTCTTGCTCCTGTCTCCCATGGGCGGCACTGCTGCCTTGCACCCAAACCAGTCAAGTCTCCCACTCCTCTCCATCTGTGACTCCACTGCCGCGTCTTCCCCATCTCCGGGTCATTCCAGTCTGGGGCCTCGCCGTCGTCCACCGGCCTTGGTGCGCTCGGCACGGTGTGGTCAACGTGGTCAACAAACGAGAGTCATGGGAAGATGACTGTACGTGAGAGGCTGACAGTGTGGATGCACCACGCCCATGGACGCATGCATGCAACTGCATCCTTTTTACCCTGAAAAATGATGTTTTCTCCCCCTAACTGCTGGGACCCACCAGCTACATCTTCGCACGCAAGGAAGTGTGTCCTTATTACGGGGAAAAATATCCCCCTGACAGCTGGGACCCAGCAGCTATATCTTCGCACGCAAGGAAGTGCGTCCTTATCCTCCCTGACAGCTGGGATCCACCTGGTCGAAGCGTACATACCATTGTGTGTCTTGTCGGAACGTGTACGTACATACTGGTCGATCGGTCGCTCTGCAACGATGAACCGTGGCCGAGTAAGTAGCGGCACATGTCATAGTAGAGCCCCCCACATAGCAGTTCAGGTTGTCCCGTCTAAACCGTGTGCACGTACATACATCCACATGCCAAAAAATACGGCCACGTACATACATACGGGCGGGGTCTCGAACGCCTACTCGCGCAGACGTATGGCCAGGGCTCGTGTACATGGCTGGGTCGAAAGGGAGAAACTGCGTCGTCGTCGTCTTCATGGGGAGGAAACGGAATGCGTCGTGTTCATCGGGAGGAAACAGAATACGTCGTGTTCATCGGGAGCCAACCGGCTTGGATGGAACAGCGGATCGAAATGAGGCCTGGCGTACCGCAGAACGGAGGAAACGGCCTTGTGTTCGACCGACCACGGTCGAAACGGGATCCTGTTCATTAGGAGGGGTCTGGCGTACCGCAAAACGGAGGAAACGGACTTCTCTTGGAACTCCTACGGTCGAAACGGGGTCCTGTTGATCGGGAGGGGTGTGGCGTACCGCAAAACGGAGGAAACGGACTTGTATTGGAGCGCTACGGTCGAAACGGGGGTCCTGTTCATCGGGAGGGGTGTGGCGTACCGCAAAACGGGACTCCACGGGATACTGTTCATCTCCGTCGTCGACTGCCTCCATGGGCTACTGTTCATCCACCGTCGACCTCCTGCACCCTCCACCTGCAATTGTTCATCCACGGGATCCTGTTCATCTAGCCTCCACCGCGGTCCTGTTCAACCACCCCTCCACGGGCTACTGTTCATCCAGTCTTCCACCGTCTACTATTCAACCAGCCCTCCACGGGGTCTTGTTCATCCTGCCCTCCACGGGGTCCTGTTCATCCTGCCCTCCACGGGGTCCTGTTCATCCACCCCCAACCGGCTCGATCAATCGGGGTCTGTTCATCCAGCGGCAACACCACGGGGTCCTGTTCATCCAACCCCCCACCAAGAACTGTTCATCCAAACCCCCCCAACAACGCTCACTGTTCATCAAGGGAAGGAGGCAGCAGGGTTCGATCGGCTTCAGTTAGCAGCAGTAGCGAAGGAATCACTCGGGTTCAGTTAACAGCAAGGGATCGATCGCTCGGGTTCAGTAATGTAGCTAGTGCAATCGCTCGGGTTCAGTTAGAACCCAACGCCTCGCTCGGGTTCAGTTAGAGCCCAACGCCTCGCACCCACGCGCGTACGTGTACGAGAGAAACGTGCATCGCTCGGCCCCTAACCACCCACCGTAACCGGGAACTCCCCGATATTTTCCTCGCCCTCACTTCTACCACGGTTTTTTCCGTCATGGACAGACCAAAGAATGTCATGTAGCTGCGTCTCCGGCCCGCCCAGGATGAAAAGCCCATTTTCTGTCATGATTTTTTGTCATAGAAGTAGGAGCCCACCACATCTATGATGATACCGGGTTTTGTCACAATTATCGTCATAGAAATGTCATAAGTATGACAGAATTTTTTTTCATTCGGCCCAAAATGTCACGGATGTGTCTATTTTTGTAGTGTAATCTCCCAAATATCAATATACCGGTTAGGCACAAATAAATATCACCAATCCCCTACATCTCCCAGACCTTGAAGAATTACTTGCGCATGAGAGAAGGATAATGACCACACACAGAGAGATCATGCAAAGAAAAACAATCTCAATAACATTGTAGAACGCCACAATAAGATGAATGATTAAACCGATCTCAATCTCTGGATGGAAGTAGGAATAGAATTTACAAACCATAGCCTACACATTGGAATCTCTCTCTACGACAATGTTGTCCACGATGGAATTGAGGATCGTGTTGCAAAGGGAGCCAGAAGGAATCTAAGTGAAGCAATTCTCCTTTGTATCTCTCCTCTCTACTATGGTCGCGGTTTGTGGTTGTCATCCTGTTCTTATTTGTGTCATCAACATGAAAGTTGCTTGTATAGATGAGGGGGAGATGGCACCGCTAGAGATGAAGAGCAGTACGAGCGGCGGTGCTCATACCACATGTTGTCTTCTCCTCTGGATGCATCAAATAAAGATCTTTCCAGTTATAAAGTTTTCTATTTCCCCTCCTATTATCCAAATACAGGCCTAAATTCTTATAAAAGTGTTTGTCCCTAGAAAACAAGTAGGGAAATAAGGTTTCTCTATTTTTGGAAAATAATCTATAGTGAAAAGACAAAAACCGGTGAACCCTGGGTTAATCCAAGTAAAATACCCTCTAAAACCATCATAAAATGGAGCCATCAAACTCAGTGTCAACTTTTGTCTTTCTCTATGTTTGAATCTTATCATAAACCAACTCAAGGTCGAACAAGTACAATAGCTACATAGTCTTTCTGTATTATCCACACAACTTACTCATGGAATACTCAGGCATGGGTATAGACGGTAACACTTAATGGAAAAGGGAAGGTTACTCATGCATTACATTCCTATTCTTAGTTAACATTTCAAAGTTCAAAATTTTGGGACGTTACATGGGCACCACACATCATTGTCGATCCAGATGGTATCGTCACTGTCATCGACTCCTCCATCCCTGGCCTCTACCACCCCACCTCGATCATCGGTTATGCTAACTTCGCATGTTGCACCAACGACGACTTCAATTCAGGCCGCTCTAGTGTCCATGTGAATCTTTATTTTTTTTGTAGGGGGTGTCCATGAGAATCTAGCCAGCGCTCTCGTAGGAGTGGTGATGGTGGCTCTCAAAGGCATGAAGTGTAGGGCGCGGAGCAGCCAAGGTGCACCAGCGGCACAACGCAACATGACGTTGATACTTCTCCAATGTATCTATAATTTTTGATTGTTCCATGCTATTATATTATCTGTTTTGGATGTTTTATATGAATTAATATGCTATTTTATATTATTTTTGGGACTAACCTATTAACCTAGAGCCCAGTGCCAGTTTCTGTTTTTTTCCTTGTTTTTGAGTTTCACAGAAAAGGAATACCAAATGGAATGAAACCTTTGCGATGAGTTTTCTTGGACCAGAAGACAACCAGGAGACTTGGAGATGAAGTCGGAGGAGCCACGAGGCAGCCACTAGGACAGAGGGTGCGCCCCCACCCTTGTGGGCCCCCCGTGACCCTCCTGACCTAATTATTTTGCCTATATATTCCCAAATATCCCCAAACCACCAGAAGCATCCACGAAAACACTTTTCCACCGCCGCAACCTTTTGTACCCGTGAGATCCCATCTAGGGACCTTTTCCGGCACCTTGCCGGAGGGGGATTCGATCATGGAGGGCTTCTACATCAACTCTATTGCCCTTCTGGTGAAGCGTGAGTAGTTTACCACAGACCTACGGGTCCATAGTTAGTAGGTAGATAGCTTCTTCTCTCTTTTGATTCTCAATACCATGTTCTCCTCGATGTTCTTGGAGATCTATTCGATGTAATACTCTTTTGCGGTGTGTTTGCCGAGATCCGATGAATTGTGGATTTATGATCATCTTATCTATGAATATTATTTGAATCTTCTCTGAATTCTTTTATGCATGATTTGATATCTTTCTAATTATCTTTGAACTATCGGTTTGGTTTGGCCAACTAGATTGGTTTTCCTTGCAATGGGAGAAGTGCTTAGCTTTGGGTTCAATCTTCCGGTGTCCTTTCCCAGTGACAGTAGGGGCAGCAAGGCACGTATTGTATTGTTGCCATCGAGGATAAAAAGATGGGTTTTTCATCATATTGCTTGAGTTAATTCCAGGTTCCACTGTTGGTTATTGATCGGAGATGTGTCTCGGTCATGTCTACATAGTTCTCGAACCCGTAGGGTCCGTACGCTTAACGTTCGATGACGATTTGTATTATGAGTTGTGTGTTTTGGTGACCGAAGATTGTTTGGAGTTCCGGATGAGATCATGGACATGACGAGGAGTCTCGAAATGGTCGAGAGGTAAAGATTATATACTGGACGACAGTATTCAGACACCCCGATGGTTTTGGGATGTTTTGGATATTTATCGGAGTACCGAGGGGTTACCGGAACCCCCCGGGGAAGTAATGGGCCTTCATGGGCCATAGGGGAGAAACAGAGGGGAGCCCGCAGGGTGCCCCCCCCAAGGGAGTCCGAATTGGACAAGGGGGAGGGGTGTGGCCCCCTTTCCTATTTCCCTCTCCCTCTCCCTCTCCTTCCCTTTTCCCTCCGATGAGAAAGGAAAAAAGAGGGGGGGCAAATCCTACTAGCTAGGAGTGGAGTCCTAGTAGGACTCCCCCCCTTGGCGTGCCCCCTTGGTGGCCGGCCTCCTCCTCCCCTCCTTTATATATGGGGGCAGGGGGCACCCCAAAGGACAACAGTTGTTCTGTTAGCCCTGTGCGGTGCCCCCCTCCACAGTTTACTCCTTCGGTCATAGCGTCGTAGTGCTTAGGCGAAGCCCTGCACGGATCACATCACATCACCGTCGCCATGCCGTCGTGGTGACGAAACTCTCCCTCGACCCTCTGCTGGATCAAGAGTTCGAGGGACATCATCGAGCTGAACGTGTGCTGAACTCGGAGGTGTCGTACGTTTGGTACTAGATCAGTTGGATCGTGAAGACGTTCGACTACATCAACCGCGTTAACCTAACACTTCCGCTTTCGGTCTATGAGGGTACGTGGACACACTCTCCCCCTCTCGTTGCTATGCATCTCGTAGATAGATCTTGCGTGATCGTAGGAATTTTTTAGAAATTGCATGCTACGTTCCCCAACAGTGGCATCAGAGCTAGGTCTATGCGTAGATGATATGCATGAGTAGAACACAAAGAGTTGTTGGCGATAATAGTCATACTGCTTACCACCAACGTCTTATTTTGATTCGGCGGTATTGTTGGATGAAGCGGCCCGGACCAACCTTACATGACCATGTTCATGAGACCGGTTCCACCGACAGACATGCAACTTGTTTTGCATAAAGGTGGCTGGCGGGTGTCTGTTTCTCCAACTTTAGTTGAATCAAATTTGACTACGGCCGGTCCTTGTTGAAGGTTAAAACAACACACTTGACAAAAAATCATTGTGGTTTTGATGCGTAGGTAAGAACGGTTCTTGCTAGAAGCTTGTAGCAGCCACGTAAAACTTGCAACAACAAAGTAGAGGACGTCTAACTTGTTTTTGCAGGGCATGTTGTGATATGATATGGTCAAGACATGATGTGATATAAGTTATTGTATGAGATGATCATGTTTTGTAAAAGTTATCGCCAACTGACACGAGCCTTATGGTTGTCGATTTATTGTATGAAATGCAATCGCCATGTATTTGCTTTACTTTATCACTATGCGGGAGCGATATCTGTAGAAGCAATAGTTGGCGAGATGTCAATGACGCTACGGTGGAGATCAAGGTGTCAAGCCGGTGACGATGGAGATCATGACGGTGCTTTGGAGATGGAGATCAAAGGCACAAGATGATGATGGCCATATCATGTCACATATTTTGATTGCATGTGATGTTTAACTTTTATGCATCTTATTTTGCTTAGTATAGCGGTAACATTATAAGATGATCCCTCACTAAATTTCAAGGTATAAGTGTTCTCCCTGAGTATGCACCGTTGTTACAGTTCGTCGTGCCGAGACATCACGTGATGATCGGGTGTGATAAGCTCTACGTTCACATACAACGGGTGCAAGACAGTTTTGCACATCCAGAATACTCAGGTTAAACTTGACGAGCCTAGCATATGCAGATATATATATGGCCTCGGAACACTGAGACCGAAAGGTCGAACATGAATCATATGGTAGATATGATCAACATAGAGATGTTCACCATTGAAAACTACTCCATCTCACGTGATGATCGGAGATGGTTTAGTTGATATGGATCACGTGATCATTTAGATGACTAGAGGGATGTCTATCTAAGTGGGAGTTCTTAAGTAATATGATTAATTGAACTTTAATTTATTATGAACTTAGTCCTGATAGTTTTTGCATATCTATGTTGTTGTAGATATATGGCCCATGCTACCGTTCCCTTGAATTTTAATGCGTTCCTAGATAAAGCTAAGTTGAAACATGATGGTAGCAACTACACGGACTGGGTCCGTAACTTGAGGATTATGCTCATTGCTACACAGAAGAATTACATCCTGGAAGCACCGCTAGGTGCAAGGCCTGCTGCAGGAGCAACTCTGGACGTTATGAACATCTGGCAAGCTAAAGCTGATGACTACTTGTTGGGGATATAACTACTGGGTATGAACCACCCAGGACGGGCCGAGTTATACCACTGGCGACTCATCAATGAAGATGGCGGGTCATAGCAAGCCCATTGACGGCCCAAGACCCAGAGGCGGCTTGAGGCCCAAGGGGATGAACCACCACATGAATAACTTGTATTGTAAGGCAAGCTTAGTTAGTCACCGGGCCGGACATGATGTGTATGAGCCGGCCGGGATAAGCCGCCGGGCATCAACCTGTGTATATAAAGGGGTGACCCGGCGGTGAGTTAGGGGCAAGAAACAAGAGATCGAGAACTAGGTCAAGCGTATTCGCTCCCTGGTAATCGAAACCCAAGCAATATAACCCCAAACTGGATTAGGCCTTTACCTTCACCGCAAGGGGCCGAACCAGTATAAACTCTCTATGTCCTTTGTCCCGATTAACCCCTTTAAGCTAATCTAGTTGCGATGGCTCCAGGACTAAGTCCTTCCGCTAGGGCATCTGCTGTGTCTACTCCACGACAGTTGGCGCCCACCGTGGGGCCAGCGCACGGTGGTTTTGAGTTCTTAAAGGGCAGCTTTGAAGGGATCAAGGTATACGTTGTGGGCCGGATGACCAAGAGGCGGGGCCCCGAGGTCGGCTCAATTGAGTACGGGTACCGGGCCCCCTTCGGTGGAATCCACGTCTTCATCGGCAAGATCGACGAACCGGGCCCTGAGTCGGACACCTGCACCGACATCATCGAGACGGCTCAGCGTGCATGATCCGCCCAGGTTCAACCCGCCGTGAAGTGTGCCTTTGTTGGTTTTATCCATGGGGCGGAGTTTGAGGAAGGATCTGTGTCTAGTGGTGAGATGGCCATCTACTCTGATGGTGAGTTGTCAACCGGCGAGACCAATTCATTGTATCAACTGCAAGACGGCCGTCTTGGGGGCTGCTCTGATGGCGACAGTATTCCAGACCCCTATGAGCCGCCGAACAGGGTGGCAATCTTCATGGCCGGTACACAGCCGGCGCTTGGTTCAGCAACCACCACGGCTATGACCTCCAGCTCAACAGCTGCGGCGACGGCTGGTGCTAGCGGCTCTGCGCGCCCGCCGGCTCAAGTTCTCAGAGTTGTTGGAGGCTTTGGCAACTTTAATGGGGGTGGAGGTGACCCCGGACACTCAGGAATAGCATAAGGTTGATGTGGCAAAGCTACGAGATGAGATAGCTCAAGCTAAGGAGGAACTGGCGGCTAAAAACGCTAGGATGGCTACGGAGCGGGCTGCTTTGGACGCTCAGGCACAACGGATTCAGGCAGAGTATTTCCGGCTTACCTTGGATCAAAATGCTTCAAATGCTATCATGAGAAGGAGACACCAGAGTCGTTTACCTCCGGTTTATGATGCGAGAAACCTTTTCAACACGCCTGGGGCAAGGACCAGTGACCCGCCTATGGTGAACCGGGCGGTTGAGGCGCCCGTGACTGGAGCACTGGTTCAGCCGCGTGCTATGGATCCACCTCGGTTGGCTATGACTCCGCCTCGGCATGTTCCGACACCCCCGGGTCATTATTCTAACCCTTTGGAGAACATGATTGCTGCGGCGACACGATTGGCGGCTATCCCAGTTGAAGGCGATTCAACAACAGCGATAGAGACACGGAGGGCCAGAGAGCTTCTTCAGACAGTTGTGGCTCAACAGGCGGCTTATTCTTATAGTCGCGAGCGGCTTCATTCAACCCCTCGACCAAGTCGGAGTTATAGCAGGCACATTGATTCGCCAGCAGTTTCAAGCAGTGAGCAACACCGTAATCAGCCTCGTGGGCATGACCCGGCGCACGTTGGTAACAATGCACAAGCCTTGGTTGATCAGGCAGGGCGCGTCAGGAGGTGGAGCTGGCAGCTCAGCTAGTGGCTCAATAGCAGTCCCCGGTTTATCCGTCAGCATTTGTGGAGGCAGGAGTGACCTCTAGAACCCTGGGTGTGCCGTGTTTAGTAACGGCTCTTCGCAACAAGCATCTGCCCAAGGATTTCAAGGGCCCTTGAAAGGTGCCTAATTACACAGCGGATCAACCCCCGGAGGCTTGGATCGAAAGCTATGAGATGGCTATGGAGATGTTGGATGTTAGCGATGCTGCGTGTGCTAAGTATTTCACCATGATGTTGGATGGGCCGGCTCGTACTTGGTTCAAAGGGCTGCCCGCTAACTCCATTAGGTCATGGGCAGAGTTGAAAGCCCGGTTTATCCAAAACTTTAAAGACACGTGCAAGTAGCCTATGTCGATTCTGGATTTGGATTCTTGCGTCCAAGGTGAGGGCGAGTCAACAATCAATTGGGTGCGCCGAATTTCAGCTATCATACACTCATCGGACAGTATCAATGCCGGTTCAGCAGTCCTGATGTTGGAGAAGAATTGTCATTTTCTTCCCCTTAAGCAGAAACTGGGGCGGCTTAAACGCCACTGCAATGACATGGAGGAGCTCATGGCGGCTCTCGTCAAATATGCCGATTCTGATAGTACCAAAGATCCCGACTCTGATGAGGAGAAGGCGGGTAAAGGGAAGAAGAGCGGCAGTGCGAAGGGATAGCAGCATAACACAACGGGTCACGGTGGCAATGGTAACCGCAAGGCCGAGGGCAGTTTAGATGGACAACACTAATACGCAGAGCAATAATCAGCGTAAGAAGGGAAAGCCACCCCGGCTTGGTGGGCCAAAGTTCAACCTGGAGGCGATGATGAATCAGCCTTGTCCAAAGTATGGTACGCATGAGAAGCCGGCCAATCATCTATGGAAGGATTGCTTTATCATAAGGGAGTACAGAAATTCCAATTTTTTCCAGAATAATCATGGCCCGAATGGCGGTTCAGGATCCAGCTCTCACGGGCCTGGCTTTCGTGGCGGCGGCTCAAGTTCTGGTTTCCAGGGCCAAGGCAATTAAGGTGGTTTCAATCAACAATTTGGTCAAGCGAATCAGCAGCAGCAATCTGGTTATCAGAGTAACCCGAAGCAGCTGAATAGTAGACAATATCATGTGTTCACTACTAGTTTGTGTAAACGTGATCAGAAGATTCATAAAAGGGCGGTGAATGATACATCTCCAACGTATCTATAATTTTTGATTGCTCCATGCTATATTATCTACTGTTTGGACATTATTGGGCTTTATTATTCACTTTTATATTATTTTCGGGACTAACCTATTAACCGGAGGCCCAGCCCAGAATTGCTGTTTTTTGCCTATTTCAGAGTTTCGCAGAAAAGGAATATCAAACGGAGTCCAAACAGAATGAAACCTTCGGGAACGTGATTTTTAGGAAGAATATGATCCAGGAGACTTGGACCCTACGTCAAGAAACAAAGGAGGAGGCCATGAGGTAGGGGGCGCGCCCTCCACCCTCGTGGGCCCCTGTTGCTCCACCGACGTACTCCTTCCTCCTATATATACCTACGTACCCCCAAACGATCAGATACAGAGCCAAAAACCTAATTCCACCGCCGCAACCTTCTGTACCCATGAGATCCCATCTTGGGGCCTGTTCCGGAGCTCCGCCGGAGGGGGCATCCATCACGGAGGGCTTCTACATCAACACCATAGCCTCTCCGATGAAGTGTGAGTAGTTTACTTCAGACCTTCAGGTCCATAGTTAGTAGCTAGATGGCTTCTTCTCTCTTTTTGGATCTCAATACAATGTTCTCCCCCTCTCTCGTGGAGATCTATTCGATGTAATCTTCTTTTGCAGTGTGTTTGTTGAGACCGATGAATTGTGGGTTTATGATCAAGATTATCTATGAACAATATTTGAATCTTCTCTGAATTCTTTTATGTATGATTGGTTATCTTTGCAAGTCTCTTCGAATTATCAGTTTTGTTTGGCCTACTAGATTGATCTTTCTTGCAATGGGAGAAGTGCTTAGCTTTGGGTTCAATCTTGCGGTGTCCTTTCCCAGTGACAGTAGGGGCAGCAAGGCACGTATTGTATTGTTGTCGGGTGGTAGGTGCGACATATGCCAACGGGTGGCTTATCATTGTGGGAGCCAGTAAAACATTGCCGGTGCCTGGAAACGGGATGAGGCGAAGACATGCACGCCGGCGGATCTTACCCAGGTTCGGGGCTCTCCGTGGAGATAACACCCCTAGTCCTGCTCTGCGGGGTCTCCGCATGATCACTAGATCAATACAAGTAGCTACAAGTGCTCCTTGAGCTGTTTGGCTAGAGGAAGTAGAAGGGCAAGGCTAGCTCTCCTTTTCTCTCTATGTGGTGTGTGGAATTCTATGAGATCCACCTTTTGCATGGGTGTCCCGAGGGGTTTATATAGGCCTACCCCCCAGGGGTACAATGGTAATCTGGCTGGGCGCGGGTCCCAGCCGTCAGTGTCTATGCTCGCCGGCTTCTCCGCCGGTCATTGGGGCCCGCCGACTGGTGGGTCCCGCCGGCTGCCGGCCTCTTGGCCGGCAGGCCGGCCCCACTGCTTGGGAGCTTTGTCGGCGGCTGGTTACCATTGCCTCACCTCTGATGACGAGGGCTTTGTCGAGGTAAGCGTGGCTACAGTGTCACCGCCTTGCGAGCTCTCACTGTAGCCTTACTTCGTCTTGTCTCCTTAATGGGGCGCATGCTTCGAGGGAGGGAGGTAGCCGGCTATTGGGAGCCGGCCACATCCCTGGCCGACTAGAGGAGGCCAGGCCGTCTTCAGATGTCTCTCTGGCAAAGGGGCCCGCCGCCCACGGGCCGTACTGGCACCTGTCATGGGTGACATCGAGGCCAACATGGCTACAATGCCGCGCCGGACGGGGGATGGCTGGCCCGTACGGCGCCCTGTGGCCATGCCTGTTCCGGGATTCGGGGGTAGTGGGCTATACTGCGGCCACGCCCCATCCTATTGCTATTACGTGGGTACAGTCTTAGTAGGTGCAGTCTTGGCCGGCTTTCTTCATGGCCGGCTTCTGGGTGTCGGCTTTCTTCATGGCCGGCTTCTAGGAGTCGGTCCTCTTGGGGTCGGCTCCCTGGAGTCGGCTATCTCGTATCTTTCTTGGGGGAGGTTTCTGAGGCTGGGTCGCCTTCTGGGAGTCGGCCCTAGGGATAGCCGGCCGGGGGAAGGCGGCCCTATGCTTTGTATGCTTGAAGGCCTGAACGGCCTGATAATTTTTCGAAGAGCCAGGGGGAGTCGGTTAGGCTACCCGTGGCCATTTACTCTGATAGTAGTCCCCGAAGCTGGTTGGGCTTCGAGGCTGAGAGGAGGTCGAGAAGCTCGGTCAGCTTCTTATCTTGACGAGCCAGCAGCTGGGAGCCAGCTTCGGTTGGGCGTGCCGTCTTGGCGAAATTTTTAAAGTCGGAAGGCGGGAGTCTGTTGGCGCGTGCGCCGGGCTGCGGGCCACCCGCTCGCCGCCTGCAAACCACGTGTCGTCCCTTGGCTGAGAAGAGCCTGCCAACCCACGCGCACGACAAGACGTCGCCGCAGGCCGAGGGCCCACCACTCCTACGCCTAGGCCCAGGCGCGGATTCTTTGCGGCCCAAAGCCGTCCGCACGTCTTCCGGCGGCGGTTTCCGCACGCCGTTAGGGCGCAATAATCGCGGGACGTGGGGGAGTGGGCACAGTTAATCCCACGTTCCTCCCCACGCCTCGCCTCCATGGCTTCGCCGCACGAGGCTATAAGTAGGGGGAGGAGGGGGAAGCGGCAGAGGCTCGCATGCTCCTCTCCTCTCCGCCATCTTCTTCCTCCTGCTTTCCCTTGCAGCAGCGCCTCACCGCCGCGCCGTCCCACCATTCTTCACTCCGCCCCGCAGCTCTGCCGCCGCAGGGCCGTGCTTTCTCCACTGCCGCACTCTTCCTCGCTAGCTTCTCGCCACCATGCAGTACGGCGGGGACTGGGACGGCTCCAACGTCCACATGGACCATATCGAGTTCCTCCGCAAGACGTGACGGTTGCCCGGCACGGACCAGGTGCGGGTCCGCCTCGCGCCTGCAAAGGAGATCACGCCGGAGCCGAAGGAAGGCGAGCGGGTAGTCTTCCGCTCGCATTTCCTGCGCGGCATCGGCTTGCCGACAAGCGCTTTCTTCCGCTCCTTCCTCGACTTCTAGCAACTCCAGCCGCACCACCTCACCCCGAACACGGTGGTGCTGCTGTCCGCCTTCGTCACCTTGTGTGAAGGCTTCCTTGGCGTTCTCCCCACCCTCGAGCTCTGGGGGGAGTTCTTCCAATCTAAACTGGGCACCCGCATGCAGGGCGTGCCGGCCCAGAGCGGCGCCTTCATCGCGATGCGGAGGCCGGCGGCCGACAACCCCTTCCCCGTCATCACGTTAATCCAGTCGGTGAAGCGCTGGCAGAAGTCATATTTCTATGTAAAGAACGTCGCCCCACAAAGCGACTACGTCAACTTGCCGGCTTACGTAGCCGGCCCGTCGGCTGGGAGGCGGCCCCACTGGTCCTATCGGGCCGCGACGCTGACGCCGGCTAGAGCCGCGGCCGTCGCCCGACTGCGGGTGATGATCCAGTCGGAGGGCCTGACTGGGTCCGACTTGCTGGCCGCCTTCGTCGCGCCCCGGGTGCTTCCGCTTCAGAGCCGCCCTCACCTGATCTGTCAGATGAGCGGCCAGCTCGATCCGAGTCGGATGTGCACCAAGGACATGCCGCACGACGAGGTGGCCCACATGGTGAATTACCTTGCGAACTGCAAGCTCTCTGCAGAGTGGCGGTATGGCAAGGAGCCATATTCCCGTGCGCATCCTCCACCCACGGTATGTTTTCTTTTTCCTTTTCTTTTCTTAGTTTTGTTGCCGAATTCCTTCTAGCCGTCTCTGACCAGTCGGCACGCCTTAGCAGAGCCCTCTCCTTCGACCTGTAGCCGGGTCAGAGGCGGAGCGCCGATTCCTCCCCGACCGGGCGGAGCATGACCTGGAGGACAACGACTTGGGGGCGGCCACCATGGAGGACAACACTGAGGCGTGTGGCGGCGAAGCAGGCGGCTCCAGGCTTGGAGCAAGTTTCGACGACTGGCCGGATGACGACGAGGCGGAAGTCGTCCCACGCCGCCAGCCGGCGTCTGGCCACGGCGCGGGTTCCTCGGCCACGCCGCCTGCTCGGGGCGGCGGGCAGAAGCGCCGTGCCGCATCGGGCTTGTTCGGGAGCCGGCCGAAGAAGCCCAAGGGTGGGGCGGCGGCGACCAGGCGGGATGAGGCGGCCGCGAAGGCGGCCCGCTTCCGCAAGGTGGTGAAGCAGCCGCAGATGGTGTCGGCGTAAGTGTATATTGCTTTGTACATTCTTTCTTCTTTTCTTGGTGATTTCTAAATCCTTGCCCTTTTCTCAAAAAAAATCAGGGCTCCGCTTTCGCTCGAGCGGGTTGCTGCCGCCTCCATCGCTGGATCGCCGGGAGGATCCGGGAGCACCCGCCGCATGGACCCCCGTGCCGAGCTTCAGGCGGCGACAGAGCGAAACGTGCGGGAGGCACGGGAGGAGCGGGAGGCGGAGGAGTTGAGGGCGGCTGCCGCCAAGGCGGCACAGGAGGAGGAGGCGACGAAGGCGCGCGCCGACGCAGCGGCTAAGGCCCAAGCGGAGGCTGCGGCCGCGGCAACAGCGGAGGGGGCCTTGCTCGTCACCCCTCTGTGCGTCGTGGAGCCTGAGGCCCCAGAGCCCCCGCCAGAGGAAGCCGGCGGCGACCAGCCGGGATTGGAGAGGGAGGACGACGTCGTCGCCCCGGAGAGGGAGGTGGCACCGGCCCCGCCGACTGGGGTGGCTCAAGGCGGCCGGCCTAACGTGCCGCCTACGCAATCGGCTGGGGGCAAGCCGGCTGCGAGGACGGACCTGGTGGTCCGGTCGCCATCGCGCCAGCGCACGGGGAAGGCCGCATCGGACCCGCAGAAAGCCACGGGCCTCAGTTCGTCGGCCCAAGACAGGAAGGCGACCAGCGCCAGCT
The DNA here is from genome assembly GCF_018294505.1 of Triticum aestivum. NCBI lineage: Eukaryota > Viridiplantae > Streptophyta > Magnoliopsida > Poales > Poaceae > Triticum > Triticum aestivum. The sequence goes on along the minus strand of NC_057808.1, from coordinate 69,322,027 downwards.
CGGGATGGGCGCCGGGTGGAGGGACGGCTGTGGCGAACGTGGCAGCGCAGGACGTCCGGAACCGGCTTTAGTCCCAGGCTGCGGCGCTGAGGAAATACAATGACGAGTTCCTTGTGACGCGGGCGGCCATTCGGGTTAGTCTTCCTATTTTTGCTTTTTTGATCTTGGTTTCTTCCGTGGGGGCGCGTCGGCGCACCCACTGGGTGTAGTCCCCGAGTTCCGAGTCGGCTGCTGAGCAGGCGGCTTGGAACTTCTTAGCGGGCTTTGTTTTGCTATCTTGTTCTCATTCGCTCCTCTGCCTGTCTTGCAGGACTACCACAACCTCCGCGCGGCTGCCTTCAACTCCCAGGCTCGGGAGCTGACCCAGAAGAATGTTGACCTATCTGAGAGCCGGGGTAAGTGCTTCGTCTTTTATCTCACGTGGGGGCGCGTCAGCGCACCCACTGGGTGTAGTCCCCGAGATTCGGGCCGACTGCTGAGCAGTCGGGTCGGATCTTCCTTGATGACTTCTTCCTTATTGCTTCTTTCTTTTCTGCCATCCCTGCAGCGGCCAACGCCAGTCTGAGGGAGCAGCTGGGCGGGGCTCAGGCCGCCCTCCGTGCTAAGGAGGCCGAGTTTGACGCCTTGGCACAGGAGCGTGACCGCCTGGCCAAGAGGTTGGCCAACCAGGAGAAGAACCACAAGGCGGCCCTGAAGGCGGTGCAGGACAGCGAGGCCGCCCTCCAAGCCGAGTATGAGACAGAGGCGGCCAGCTGGGCTGAAGCGAAGCAGACGCTGATCAACGGCTATGGCTAGATCGAAGACTTGGTTGACGGTAGGCCGCCTTCTTCTTCGTCCTTGCTTGCCGCTTGCCGTTTGGCTCATTTTCTGACTTGGTGTTTTTCTCTTCTTTCTCTTTCTTTCTTATGCAGAGTACTTCCCTGGCTACTCTACCGCCGCCAACCAGGTCGTCGAGGCCCACCGCGAGGCACGAAGGCAGGCTGGCGCCGAGATTGTGCCGAACGCTCGCCGGTCGCTGGAGGAGCACCTCTTGGCGATTCAGGCCCGCCTTCGGCCGGCTCACCGCATGCTCCGCCAGCTTCAGCGTGTTGGGGCGCAGGTGTTGGCCGCTCTCTGGCCTGGTGAGGTGATTCCCCGCACCCCCAGTCGGACTGCCGATTGGCTGGAGGTGGCGGTCGGCCGCTTCGAGGCCTGGAAGGCTTCTGCGGCTTGGTCCGGCGCCAGGCGGGCGCTGGAGTTCGCCAAGGCCTGGTATCCCGAGCTGAGTGTGACACCCAAAATTTCATTTGGATTTTTCAAAAATTTTACTTGACTTGAGGAAGGTGATTTAAAAAATTTCTTCAAAAGAACCCTCACTTTCAAAAAAAAAATTCTTTGGCAAGAGTTTTATTTGGATTCACCCAAGACTTGTTTTTGGTCTTGGAGGTTCTTGCTTTTTATTTTGGACTCAAGCCAAAATGCTTTCACTTTGGAAAAATGTCTTTTGGAAATTTCTTTGAAAATGCCCTATGGCTTTTGGAATGATCCTTTACCTCTTTCAACAAATCTCTCTTGCCATGACCTTAGTGCAAATCCACTCTCATAAACCTTTCCTCATCTTTGGATCATGTTTTACTTCAACTCCAGCAAGTTGAACCTCCCCATATATTTATTTTCTTTTATTTCTTATCAAAAACAATTTCTGCCATATATCTTGGTCCTTGGAGATTTACAAAGGAACTACTCTTTCTGTTTTGATTTTTGCCCCCAAACCTTTTTCCCTTCCTAGTCCTTTGAACCCTCAACCAAGATCCATGAAAACCCACTGGTCTCCAGTTCAAATTTTTCAAACTATACTTGCTGCAAGTTTGGACCAGATTTGCCAAATTTGATGAAATTCATTCAAATCCCTCTCCAAAAATTCTGAGTAAAATCAGGCAGCCTCTGGGTGCATTGAGTGGTCACCTCACCAAGCCCCAGCTCCAGGAAAAATTTTCTTCATACCTAATCATTTCATCGAACACCTTCAGAGCACTGTCAATATCAGGTTCAGTCAAATTCAGTTAACAGTGTCTGAACCACTGTCGTTTCTTCAGTGTCTGTTGTCGATCACACCAGTGCCCCGGCGTCGCCGCGTTCCCTGTCCTCTCCCCCTTGTCCTCTGCACCGCACGAGAGCCTGGAAGCTTGCGGACGTCGACGACGAGCAGCAGAAGGTGCGCCGCCCCGTGACCGATGCCAGCGGCAGCTTTGCGGCCGTCAGTAGAGTGGCGCAGCGCAGACGGCGCCGTCCGGCGCCGCCCAATCCACCGGAGGTCGCCGCGTGGTCTTCCACTCCCCAGTGCGCGCTGCCACCCTCGTCGTGAACCGCTGGGCGCGGAGCGCGCTCTCTGCCGCCGTCGTGCCAGTACGGCGACCCCGACGAGGACCGGCGCCATTACGCCATGCCCGACCGAGTTTAGCAGTGAAACGGGACCAGTAACTCCCACTGATGCTGCCTGGCCACCTAATACCCCTGCCAATCCACTGCCTCGCCGTAATTGCTCGCCGGAGATTCTCCGTTCATGGCCACCCCCTCGAGCCGCCTATAAATAGAGGCCCCGAGCTCCAGCTAGTACCCACACCACCTCTACACTCCACCAAGACCCCGCCTAGCCACTGGAAGAGCCCCGAGGAAGTCTCCTTCCTCGACTCCGGCCGCCGCGACCCGCCACGGGATCCAGCTCGATTCACTCCCGTGCGTGCACCTTTGCCTCCCATCTCTTGCCAGAAGCTCTCTAGTGCATCCCTCCTTCTGACCCGCGGTTCAATTCAAACTTTGTAGCACACCACCGGAGTTCCCCACCATCGCCCGAGCCGCCGTCCGCCGGAGAAAGTGTCGCCGTCGACGTGGTGCTCCCCGATGCCCAAGTCAACCACCCACCGACGCGGTAGGACACGCTGATACTCTTGGTACACTCCGATTTCCCTGACTCGCCATGGTTCGACGCCGGCGACCACCGCAGCCTTCGGGCGCCGGCGAGGTTTTTCAAACCTGACATGTGGACCCCCCACGTCAGCCTCTCTTCTTTCACCCCCCCCCCCGACACGTTTTCTGTTGGTGCCTTCGGGCAGAGTACGTTTTCTCTGCGGGCTGGCGCGTTTCTATTCGAACCGTTTTCTGTTTTCTCAGTTAAACCCCTGGAACTTTTCTGTTTCATTACAGATGAGTCCCTGGACAGAAACCCTTATAACTTTTTAATAAAAAGTGATTTTTGAGTGATTCTTTTTCTGACAGTCTTAAAATTTTGTCTAGTTTTTTATGGGATTTATTTGAAAAAAAAATTGGAACAACTTTTATGCACGCATTGGTTTTTCACGTTAGTGTGCATTTTTCGCTATACCGTAGGTTCCGGGAGAGGTGACGGAGCTGCGAACTTCTCCGAGCTAGACTCTGACTTCTCCGAACCAGGCAAGCATGTTTGAACTTTTGATATGATAGGTGTCTTGCATGATTGCGTGAAAGGTTGTCCAAGGCATATGAGCATCGATGAGTATCTCGTTGCATGTAAGGTGACTACCCGCGTGTTCCGACGTTACTATGATCTCTGATGAGAGATGGCCTAGTCATGTGGTGACATGAAGGGCAGTAAGGTGGTACTGTTGTAGCATGCCAGCCTTACGTCATCCATTAAATTCCGACGTTAACCTGGACGGAGTCAGAATGCGGTTTAGTAAGTTGGTAACCTCTTTCCGTGTACACACGAAATAGAGGGGCCGGGATGAGGGTTCCATGGCCCTGGATTAAAGCCAGTCATCCGGTCAGGGGGCATGGGTGTTTCCGGTTGGGACCGAGGGGGGGCACCCCTTAGAGCGCGCGTATATAAATTTGATCCCAAGCTACGCGAGGTTGTAGCCTCCCCGTCTCAAGGTTTTTCTTGAACGTTGCCGAGGGTGATTCCTGGCTTCGGAATGTTGAATGGGTGTGTACTGGTTAGATGTGTTTCTTCCAAAACACCGTAAACGGAACTAGTCCCCGTGACTACAGAAATCCGTTGGCTGTGGTTAAAGTACAAACTCTGCAGAGTCAAATCCTTCCGAGTCATCGTATCCATGGTCAAGTATTCACAGTGATCAGTGTATCCTTATCTACGTCAAGCCCTCGTGGTTTATTCTTCTTTCCGGTAAGCGAGCATGAGTAGTAAACTGGGCTGAACGTTACTCCTGTGGATGGACTAACCCTGTTGTTTATCTCATGCCTGGTTATTCTCTGGATATGATTTAAATTCTTGAGCTACTAAGATGTTAAGTTATGAAGCCCTTTACGTGATGTCGCTCAGACGTCCGACTGTGGCATGTTTGTTATTTACTTTTGTATGAGCCCTTTACGTGATGTCGCTCAGACGTCCGACTGTGGCATGTTTGTTATTTACTTTCGTATAAGCCCTTTATGTGATGTTGCTCAGACGTCCGACTGTGGCATGTTGGTTATTTACTTTTGATATAAGCCCTTTCTGCGATGTCGCTCAGACGTCCGACTGTGGCACGCACTATCTTTTATTTTCTATTATAAGCCCTTTATGTGGTGTCGCCCTGACGCCCGACTGCGGCATTGTTATTCTTGCATTTTCCTCTCGAGGAGTCATTCAGACCCTCGTTTGGCACCCAGTATTTAATTTGGGATTTCGGGAGGACTACCGCCCGAGTTCTCTTTTATTCCCCATGCATTATTGTCTCTATGTCTGAATGCACTTGTTAATCTGTTCAATTGCTTCATGTTTACATTTGTTATATCTTATGTCCGAACTGTCTTGCGAGTACTTTCATAGTACTCACCTGGCTTGTTGATTTGGCCAGATGTTGACGAAGGCGATCTCTTGGATGAAGAGTTTGATACTGCGTCCGACGCCTAGAGGAGTCCCAGTCAGTCCCGTGCGATCCTGGATATTGGTCACTTGTATTATATACGCTTCCGCCACCCGCAATAAGTCTCCTCGAGCCTCACTCCGACGCTCGAAGAGCTGTAGTTTTCAGGAGTCATATCACCCACTTCGCGGTGATATTTCCACCACCGTTGTTATCGTGAGTTAGTAGTTATGCCACCCAATCCGCCGTTATGTTTTATCGGCGTTCGTGTAATAAATTGCTGAGCAGTCTCCGCTCAACTTTGTATTATATTCAGTACTCCTGGTATTTTTCTTCTGTGACCAAGATATTGTCTACCAGTGAGAAGGAATTCTTCTTTACTGGTCCGTAAAAGGGATTGGTCTCTCAATAAATATTTCATTGAAAAACCGGTCGTGACAAGCTTGGTATCAGAGCCAGGCTGACTGTAGAAAGCCACTAGGTGCGATCGCTAATCGGTTATTAGCGTCTTTTGTGCTTTTTCAGCATTTTGCAATTGTAGCTATTTTCTGTTGGTCATCATAAATTTATGACTTGACTACTTAGAATTTTTGCCTACTTTTGTAGATGGCTGGCAGCAACTGCGAGACTCGAGTGTTCACGAACGTCCCCGAGGGGTTTGTCAAACTCCTCGTCTCCATCACCAAGCTCGCGATCGGGCCAGCAACTCGTCCGGAGTTCACGCTTTACCAGCACAAGCTCAGTGACGACGTGTCTATGCACCAAGTTGTGGTGCAATTCAAGGGAGAACGTTCTGCATCTCGCCACTTCCGTTTTGTGGGAAGGGCCATGCCTACGGAGAGGCATGCCATGCAGATGGCTGCCCGGGAGGCGATAGCTCGCCTTCGGGACATCCTTCCTATGATGAAGACTCGTCGCTACCGCTACCTCCCATGCCATGTGCCATACACCTGTCACTATGCATTTGCCTGCCATCGGGGAGAGCGAGATGAAGCCATCGAGATGGTCGTGGAGTACCTCAAGGCTCTGGAGGAATCCTTCGACAACCTTGTGGATGATCTTGTGGCTGCCCGCATGGACTTAGTCCGGGGCGGTCCTGCCAGCAGGAAGGAGCTTCTCCTCACGGCACCGCCTCTGACATTTGTCTCGTCTTCAGCCTCTTATGCACCGGCCATTTTGGCCACCTACCACTGAGGAGTTCGACAGAGTCATCGCTCCTACTCCAGTCAGAGCTGCACCGCCTGCCGCACCCGCACTACCGCCTGTCGCCCCCGCGCCATCACCGCAGCGCAGTGTTACGCGCCAGGAGCCAGCTAGAGAGGAGGTGGAGGTTGAATCTCCTGCACCGCTGAGTCTTGCCCTCGGCAAGGGAAAGGACATCGTCACCATCTCCGACTGAGAGCGCCGAGTAGTCGCGCGTTATGTCTGCTTGTATGGTGTGTTTTATCTGTACGCTAGTTTGTATTAGTGTGTTCGCTGCTTTCCGGAGGAGTATGCTAGTCTAAATAACATGTCAAGAATGTGTACGCACATCCTGAGTGCTGTATCATGTGTTTTGCTTTTTGCGTGTAAGATATATGCTAAGCGGTTCTTCTCCGTGCGAAATCGTTTATGTTTTCTTGAAAAATCTTGAGGTCTTTTAAATTGTTGCCTTTGCAAGATTTTCCTTGTGCCACACAGTTCTTCTCATGAGTTTTGCAAAATAATACCCCAGACTGGAAAAATGTCTCGTCCGTGGACTCGCTCCATGCCCAATCAGCCAGAAGAAGTTTATGGGACACAGACTAGCAACAACTTCACTCAGGGACAGTCCAGTCAACAGGACAGCGAAGCAGCCCTGTCTCAAGTATGCCGTCTCTTCGAACAAAGCCAGCAACAGCACCAAGAGATGATGAATCACGTCATCAATATGGGAAACCACCGTGAACCCTATCGACCACATTCCAAGTTATCTGAGTTACAGAAGACTCACCCTTCAACTTTTGCTCACACTGATAGGCCGCTGGAAGCCGATGACTGGCTTCGTGATATCGAGAGGAAGCTGATTATTGCTCAGTGCTCAGATAATGAGAAGGTGCTTTATGCACCACACTACCTTACTGGAGCAGCTGCGGCATGGTGGGAGAACTTCTTACACATGCATCCCAGTGAACACAACATCACCTGGGAAGAATTCAAGGAAGGCTTTCGTGGGGCACACATCCCCAGGAGCATCATAAAAATCAAGAAGAGAGAATTTGATGACCTCAAGCAAAGAGGCATGTCAGTGACCGAATACAACGGTCAGTTTACCCAGCTATCTCGTTATGCCTACGACGAGCACATGACAGAGAACAAGAGGATGGAAAAGTTCTTGGACGGCCTGGCACCAGCACTAAAATGCCAACTGGTTGTACACACTTTCCCGGATTTTAAAACTCTGGTTGACAAGGCCATTACCTTGGAGAATGAGCGCCGTAGTCTGGAAGATATCCGTAAGCGAAAAAGGGATAAGACGACCCTCGCTCGCAACAACCGAAGCAAGACAGATGTTCAAAGGACTGAAGCAAGGAAATCCACAACTACTGCTGTAAGGCCAACTAGACAATTTCATTCTAGGGACAAGGACTTCTCATATCATCCAGGGGTCACATGCTATGCTTGTGGTGAAGAAGGGCACTATGCTAAACAATGCCCAAAGCCGAGGAACTCGGCCCCCAAGCCGAACAATGGTGGAAACAATCCAGCCCCCAAGCGCAACAATTTCAATCCCAACAACAACCACAGGAAGGGTCACCTAAACCATGTGACCAGGGAAGAAGCACAGAATGCCCCAGACATCGTGCTCGGTACGTTCCCTGTCAACACAGTACCTGCCACGGTTTTGTTTGAATCTGGAGCTTCCCATTCGTTCGTTTCGAAGAATTTTGTTTTGCAACATGGTTTTCCGATACTTCCCTTGGAAAAATCTATGATCATCAAGTCCCCCGGAAATAAACAAATCGCTCAAAGTTACTACCAAGGAGTGATCATTGAGTTTGAAGGACTACAGTTTCAAGCTAATCTCATCGTGTTGGAAAATAAAGGACTAGATATCATTTTAGGGATGGACTGGTTGACCACCAACAAAGGATTCATTGAATGTTTCAATCGGACCGTGATTCTCACTCACCATCGCGGCAAAAAAATAAAGGTTACAGCTCAAGAAAGGCCACGGTCACAGCAACCAAAGCTGAACAAAGTGGACGTGTCAGAACTGAGAAAAGTTCCAGTGATATGCGAGTTTCCTGACGTATTTCCTGAAGAACTACCAGGCAAGCCACCAGACCGAGAGATAGAATTCAGCATCGAACTAGCGCCTGGCACCGCTCCCATCTATAAGAAACCTTATAGAATGGCACCCTCAGAATTGGTGGAGTTGAAGAAGCAGATAAAGGAATTATTGGACAAAGGATTTATTCGAGCCAGCTCCTCACCATGGGGTTCGCCAGTATTATTCGCCAAGAAAAAGGATGGGACACTGAGACTGTGTATAGACTATCGAGCTCTCAATATGGTCACCATCAAAAACAAATATCCGATGCCATGGATAAATGATTTGTTTGACCAGCTCGCACAAGCCAAGGTGTTCTCAAAAATTGATTTGAGATCGGGGTATCATCAATTGAAAGTACGGGCGGAAGATATCCCTAAAACAGCATTCACCTCCAGATACGGATTATATGAGTTCACAGTGATGCCTTTTGGTCTAACAAACGCCCCCGCATATTTCGTCCACCTCATGAACAAAGTGTTCATGAAATTCATGGACAAATTTGTTGTGGTGTTCATCGACGATATTCTGGTATATTCAAGGACACCAGAAGAGCATGCTGAGCATCTCAGAATTGTTTTGGGAGAGTTAAGGAAACATCAGTTGTACGCCAAATTTAGCAAGTATGAGTTTTGGCTAAGGCAAGTTGGTTTCCTAGGCCATATATTGAACCAAGAGGGCATGGTCGTAGACCTAGAGAAAGTCAAAGCCATACTTGACTGGAAGCCACCCGCCAACGTGACAAATGTGCGGAGTTTCCTGGGAATGGCCGGATATTACAGAAGATTTATTGAAGGATTCTCCACTGTGTCGAAACCAATGACCCAGTTGCTCAAGAAAGACCAGAAGTTTGTATGGACGGAAGCATGCGGGAGAAGCTTCCAAGAGCTTAAGAAGAAGCTAACAACCGCACCGGTATTAACCGTGCCAGACATACACAAGAGTTTTGAAATATATTGTGACGCGTCCCGAAAGGGCCTCGGATGTGTACTAATGCAGGATGGCAAAGTTGTAGCGTATGCCTCCAGGCAGCTACGAAAACATGAGGAAAATTACCCAACACATGACTTGGAACTAGCAGCAGTCATACATGCACTCAAGGAGTGGAGGCACTTTCTGTTGGGAAATCGCTGTGAAATATATACGGACCATAAGAGCCTTAAATATATTTTCACACAACCAGAGCTAAACTTACGCCAACGCGCTGGTTGGAATTGGTCAAGGACTATGATGTCGGCATTCACTACCATCCAGGAAAAGCAAATGTAGTGGCTGATGCCCTTAGTCGAAACCCCAGCCCGGACAACGACGGTCCGCAAAACTTGAGGCCTGAGTTTCAGCAAGAGTTCGCTAGGCTCAACATGGTGTTAGTCTCTGAGGGCACCGTATCAAACCTGGAAATACAACCCACCCTAGTGGAACAAATTAAGAAGGCTCAACAGGGACATCCCAGCATCGAAGGAATAAAGAAGAAGATGAACTTGGGTAAGACTTCAGAGTTCGTCACAGACAATGAAGGAATATTATGGTACGGAGACAGACTTTGCGTACCTAACATTGAGGAACTCAAGCAACAAATCCTAACCGAAAGCCACACCGCTCCATACTCGATCCATCCTGGAGGAACCAAAATGTACAAAGACATTCAGGAAAGATTTTGGTGGCACGGTATGAAAAGGGATATAGCCACATTTATTGCTTGTTGCGATTCATGTCAGCGCATCAAGGCCGAGCATCAAAAGCCAGCAGGGCTACTCCAGCCAAACAGGATACCGGAGTGGAAATGGGATGAAATAGGAATGGACTTCATCGTCGGACTACCACGATCACAACGCGGAAATGACGCCATATGGGTCATCACAGACAGACTAACCAAGGTTGCTCATTTCATTCCCGTGAAGACTACCTACTCCACACAAAGACTGGCCAAACTTTATCTCTCCCGTATAGTTTGTTTGCATGGAGTCCCAAAGACTATAATATCCGACCGAGGCACACAATTTGTCTCCAAATTTTGGGATCACCTGCAACAAGCTCTGGGCACGCAACTAGCTTTCAGTACAGCGTACCATCCTCAGACTGATGGACAAACGGAACGTGTGAACCAAATCCTAGAGGATATGCTAAGAGCCTGTGTGCTCACCTATGGATCCAGTTGGGAAGAGAGTTTGCCGTATGCCGAGTTTGCTTACGACAACAGTTACCAATCCAGCTTGCAAATGGCACCCTTTGAAGCATTGTACGGACGGAGGTGTCGTACCCCACTGAATTGGTCAGAAACAGGTGGCAGCCGTATCTTCGGCCCAGACATGCTTAAAGAGGCCGAGGAGAAAGTTAAGCAGATCAGGGACAGACTCAAGACAGCGCAGAGCCGACAAAAGAGCTACTACGATCAAAAACATCGTGAGGTCAGCTTTGAACCCGGTGATTCCGTATACCTACGACTGTCTCCTATGAGGGGCCTGCAACGGTTCAAAATTAAGGGGAAGCTAGCTCCGAGATTTATCGGACCATTCTGTATAAAGGCACGAAGAGGCACAGTGGCCTACAAACTGGACTTACCCAAGGAGCTGTCAGACGTCCATGACGTATTCCATGTCTCACAATTGAGAAAATGTGTAAGTAACCCGGAGAAGCATGTATCTCATGAATGCATTGATATACAACTAGACCTCACCTACAGAGAGAGGCCAGTAAAGATACTGGAAGAGTCTGAACGGAGGACCCGTCAGAAAACGACAAAAATTTTCAGAGTTCAGTGGAGCAACCACACTGAGGACGAAGCTACATGGGAAAGGGAAGATTTTCTCCAGGCAGAGTATCCATATCTATTCGAGGATCAGCTGAAATCTCGAGGACGAGATTTTTCCTAAGGGGGTAGGTGTTGTGACACCCAAAATTTCATTTGGATTTTTCAAAAAATTTACTTGACTTGAGGAAGGTGATTTAAAAATTTTCTTCAAAAGAACCCTCCCTTTCAAAAAAAAAAATTCTTTGGCAAGAGTTTTATTTGGATTCACCCAAGACTTGTTTTTGGTCTTGGAGGTTCTTGCTTTTTATTTTGGACTCAAGCCAAAATGCTTTCACTTGGGAAAAATGTCTTTTGGAAATTTCTTTGAAAATGCCCTATGGCTTTTGGAATGATCCTTTACCTCTTTCAACAAATCTCTCTTGCCATGACCTTAGTGCAAATCCACTCTCATAAACCTTTCCTCATCTTTGGATCATGTTTTACTTCAACTCCAGCAAGTTGAACCTCCCCATATATTTATTTTCTTTTATTTCTTATCAAAAACAATTTCTGCCATATATCTTGGTCCTTGGAGATTTACAAAGGAACTACTCTTTCTGTTTTGATTTTTGCCCCCAAACCTTTTTCCCTTCCTAGTCCTTTGAACCCTCAACCAAGATCCATGAAAACCCACTGGTCTCCAGTTCAAATTTTTCAAACTATACTTGCTGCAAGTTTGGACCAGATTTGCCAAATTTGATGGAATTCATTCAAATCCCTCTCCAAAAATTCTGAGTAAAATCAGGCAGCCTCTGGGTGCATTGAGTGGTCACCTCACCAAGCCCCAGCTCCAGGAAAATTTTTCTTCATACCTAATCATTTCATCGAACACCTTCAGAGCACTGTCAATATCAGGTTCAGTCAAATTCAGTTAACAGTGTCTGAACCACTGTCGTTTCTTCAGTGTCTGTTGTCGATCACACCAGTGCCCCGGCGTCGCCGCGTTCCCTGTCCCCTCCCCCTTGTCCTCTGCACCGCACGAGAGCCTGGAAGCTTGCGGACGTCGGCGACGAGCAGCAGAAGGTGCGCCGCCCCGTGATCGACGCCAGCGGCGGCTTTGCGGCCGTCAGAAGAGTGGCGCAGCGCAGACGGCGCCGTCCGGCGCCGCCCAATCCACCGGAGGTCGCCGCGTGGTCTTCCACTCCCCAGTGCGCGCTGCCACCCTCGTCGTGAACCGCTGGGCGCGGAGCGCGCTCTCTGCCGCCGTCATGCCAGTATGGCGACCCCGACGAGGACCGGCGCCATTACGCCATGCCCGACCGAGTTTAGCAGTGAAACGGGACCAGTAACTCCCACTGATGCTGCCTGGCCACCTAATACCCCTGCCAATCCACTGCCTCGCCGTAATTGCTCACCGGAGATTCTTCGTTCACGGCCACCCCCTCGAGCCGCCTATAAATAGAGGCCCCGAGCTCCAGCTAGTACCCACACCACCTCTACACTCCACCAAGACCCCGCCTAGCCACTGGAAGAGCCCCGAGGAAGTCTCCTTCCTCGACTTCGGCCGCCGCGACCCGCCACGGGATCCAGCTCGATTCACTCCCGTGCATGCACCTCTGCCTCCCATCTCTTGCCAGAAGCTCTCTAGTGCATCCCTCCTTCTGACCCGCGCTTCAATTCGAAGTTTGCAGCACACCACCGGAGTTCCCCACCATCGCCCGAGCCGCCATCCGCCGGAGAAAGTGTCGCTGTCGACATGGTGCTCCCCGACGCCCAAGTCAACCACCCACCGACGCGGAAGGACACACTGATACTCTTGGTACACTCCGATCTCCCTGACTCGCCGTGGTTCGACACCGGCGACCACCGCAGCCTTCGGCCGTCGGCGAGGTTTTTCAAACCTGACATGTGGACCCCCCACGTCAGCCTCTCTTCTTTCACCCCCCGAAGCGTTTTATGTTGGCGCCTTCGGGCAGAGTACGTTTTCTCTGCGGGCTGGCGCGTTTCTATTCGAACCGTTTTCTGTTTTCTCAGTTAAACCCCTGGAACTTTTCTGTTTCATTACAGATGAGTCCCTGGATAGAAAACCTTATAACTTTTTAATAAAAAGTGATTTTTGAGTGATTCTTTTTCTGACAGTCTTAAAATTTTGTCTAGTTTTTTATGCGATTTGTTTGAAAAAAATTTGGAACAACTTTTATGCACGCATTGGTTTTTCACTTTAGTGTGCATTTTTCGCTATACCGTAGGTTCCGGGAGAGGTGACGGAGCCGCGAACTTCGCCGAGCTAGACTCCGACTTCTTCGAACCAGGCAAGCATGTTTGAACTGATATGATAGGTGTCTTGCATGATTGCGTGAAAGGTTGTGCAAGGCATATGAGCATCGATGAGTATCTCGTTGCATGTAAGGTGACTACCCGCGTGTTCCGAAGTTACTATGATCTCTGATGAGAGATGGCCTAGTCATGTGGTGACATGAAGGGCAGTAAGGTGGTACTGTTGTAGCATGCCAGCCTTACGTCATCTGTTAAATTCCGATGTTAACGTGGACGGAGTCACGTTATCGTTCTTCCCCCTTCCGTACCGCCACATGTTTTCTGCCAGAATGCGGTTTAGTAAGTTGGTAACCTCTTTCCGTGTACACACGAAATAGAGGGGCCGGGATGAGGGTTCCATGGCCCTGGATTAAAGCCAGTCATCCGGTCAGGGGGCATGGGTGTTTCCGGTTGGGACCGAGAGGGGGGCACCCCTTAGAGCGCGCGTATATAAATTTGATCCCATGCTACGCGAGGTTGTAGCCTCCCCGTCTCAAGGTTTTTCTTGAACGTTGTCGAGGGTGATTCCTGGCTTCGGAATGTTGAATGGGTGTGTACTGGTTAGATGTGTTTCTTCCAAAACACCGTAAACGGAACTAGTCCCCGTGACTACAGAAATCCGTTGGCTGTGGTTAAAGTACAAACTCTGCAGAGTCAAATCCTTCCGAGTCATCGTATCCATGGTCAAGTATTCACAGTGATCAATGTATCCTTATCTACGTCAAGCCCTCGTGGTTTATTCTTCTTTCCGGTAAGCGAGCATGAGTAGTAAACTGGGCTGAACGTTACTCCTGTGGATGGACTAACCCTGTTGTTTATCTCATGCCTGATTATTCTCTGGATATGATTTAAATTCTTGAGCTACTAAGATGTTAAGTTATGAAGCCCTTTACGTGATGTCGCTCAGACGTCCGACTGTGGCATGTTTGTTATTTACTTTTGTATGAGCCCTTTACGTGATGTCGCTCAGACGTCCGACTGTGGCATGTTTGTTATTTACTTTCGTATAAGCCCTTTATGTGATGTCGCTCAGACGTCCGACTGTGGCATGTTGGTTATTTACTTTTGATATAAGCCCTTTCTGCGATGTCGCTCAGACGTTCGACTGTGGCACACACTATCTTTTATTTTCTATTATAAGCCCTTTATGTGGTGTCGCCCTGACGCCCAACTGCGGCATTGTTATTCTTGCATTTTCCTCTCGAGGAGTCATTCAGACCCTCGTTTGGCACCCAGTATTTAATTTGGGATTTCGGGAGGACTACCGCCCGACTTCTCTTTTATTCCCCATGCATTATTGTCTCTATGTCTGAATGCACTTGTTAATCTGTTCAATTGCTTCATGTTTACATTTGTTATATCTTATGTCCGAACTGTCTTGCGAGTACTTTCATAGTACTCACCTGGCTTGTTGATTTGGCCAGATGTTGACGAAGGCGATCTCTTGGATGAAGAGTTTGATACTGCGTCCGACGCTTAGAGGAGTCCCAGTCAGTCCCGTGCGATCCTGGATATTGGTCACTTGTATTATATACGCTTCCGCCACCCGCAATAAGTCTCCTCGAGCCTCACTCCGACGCTCGAAGAGCTGTAGTTTTCAGGAGTCATATCACCCACTTCGCGGTGATATTTCCACCACCGTTGTTATCGTGAGTTAGTAGTTATGCCACCCAATCCGCCGTTATGTTTTATCGGCGTTCGTGTAATAAATTGCTGAGCAATCTCCGCTCAACTTTGTATTATATTCAGTACTCCTGGTATTTTTCTTCTGTGACCAAGATATTGTCTACCAGTGAGAAGGAATTCTTCTTTACTGGTCCGTAAAAGGGATTGGTCTCTCAATAAATATTTTATTGAAAAACCGGTCGTGACACTGAGTCTGGACCAGCTGGCCACCTGGCGGCAGGAGGCCAACACGGAGCTGGAGCCGGCGCGGCTGGCTATCATCCAGCAGGCTTCGGCGATTGCCGACTACACCGACACCAGCGCCTTCGCTCCTGAGGTGGACGACAACGGCGTTGCCCAGCCGGAGGAATGGTTTGGGGTGAACCCGGTAGACGGTGAGGACTCGGCAGAGGAGATCGACTCCGGCGACGAGGGCGAGGAGGAGGAGGAGGGTGAAGACGCCGCGCCAGATGGTGGAGCGGCCGGTCAGCCTCAGCTTGACCGTGCCTCCAGCAACAAGGCACGCGCGGGTGCACCGCCTGCAGCCGGTGATGATCAAGCCGAGACCCGCCAGCCGGCCACTCCTCCAGCCGGTGGCGCCGTCTCCACCGACCAGCCCAGCTCCCCTGCTGCGCCCTTAGTCTAGTCTGCTGCCTCTACTTTCCTGTTTCACCATTCTTGGAACAGTATTTTGTTAAGTTTGCACAATTCCACCCACTGGGGGTGTATTCGAACTATATTGACTGTCGGCCTGTTGGGGGCCTTATGTGTAAATATAATTATGCATGCGTTTTGCTTTCCCTTGTTCTTTTCTTTTCATCCTTCGGTTGTTTCCTTTGCCGCCCTCCCTTGGTTGCCGCCTTCCCAGCCGGACAGCTGCTCTGCAATCTGTGGCTGGGGAAGTGCTTGGGAGGGCAAGTACTCTAGCTTTGTCGGATTATAGCGAAGTGATTGGGAGGCCGGCCAGCCGGCTGTTTTGACAACCGGTAGGCGTGGTTGGAGGCCGTCTTTGCGTTATATAAGTTCGTTGGTCCTTAGCCGTTTTTCGTGTGGGCATCCTTTCTGCCTTTGGCTCTTGCCAGTCGGACAGTCGGTTCTTTGAGCTGTGACTTTCCACAAGAGATTGCTCGGGTGCCGGCACACTACTTGTGTGACTTCAGGTAGAACTTTTGATATAACTTAAGGCAGCCAGTCCCCGGGCCGACTAGTCGAACCCGGTGCCGGACAAAAAACCAAATGTAATAATACATTCATGAGTATGACACTCGTCATTCATAGATAAAGGAGGGCAGTTCCCGAGTGTGCCTTGGGGGGGGCCGTTTGTCTCATATTTAAAAAAGAACGGTAGCATGATACATACTGCTTTCAACTGTAAAATCTTCTCAGGAGATTTGCGTTCCATGGTCGCTCTGACTCCTTGCCAGAATCATCCCTCTTGCGTGCTCTTGGTTTTTGTGCGTCGATCAAGTAGTAGGAGTCGTTGCCTAGTGCCTTGCTGATGACGAAAGGGCCTTCCCAAGGGGCCGAGAGCTTGTGCTGGCCGGCTGTTCGCTGGATCAGCCGAAGCACAAGGTCGCCCTCTTGGAAGGATCTTGGCTTGACCTTCCGGTTGTGGTAACGGCGCAAACCCTACTGGTAGATGGCGGACCGGTTGAGTGCTAACAGCCGGCCTTCTTCCAGCAGGTCGACGCCGTCTTCTCGCGCTTCCTTGGCCTCCGCTTCCGTGTACATGGTGACCCGAGGCGAGTCGAACTCGATGTCAGTTGGGATGACGGCCTCGGCACCATATACAAGGAAGAACGGAGTGAAGCCAGTTGACTTGTTTGGGGTAGTACGCAGACTCCAGAGGACAGCCGATAGCTCGTCGAGCCAGCAGCCGGCCGAGCGCTCCAGTGGTACGACCAGGCGGGGCTTGATGCCGGAGAGGATGAGGCCGTTTGCTCGCTCGACCTGGCCGTTTGACTGCGGGTGGGCAACGGACGCTAAGTCCAGTCGGATACCTTGTGTCGCGCAGAAACGTGCCAGTGCTCCTTTGGCAAAGTTTGTGCCATTGTCGGTGATGATGATGTGCGGCACGCCATACCGAGTAGTGATGTCGGCAATAAATGTCACGGCCGTCGGCCCGTTCAGCTTCTTGATCGGCTTCGCTTCGATCCACTTGGTAAATTTGTCCACGGCGACAAGCAGATGTGTCAAGCCGCCGCGGGCTGTCTTGAATGGGCCCACCATGTCCAGCCCCCAGACGGCAAAGGGCTAGGTGAGGGGATGGTCTTGAGTGCGGAAGCCGGTAGGTGTTGTTTGGAACTGAAGACTTGGCATCCTTTGCAGCATTTGACTATTTCTTTGGCATCTTCCAGGGCAGTCGGCCAGAAGAAACCGTGGCGGAAGGCTTTGGCCACAAGTGATCTTGAGGCTGCGTGGTGGCCGCATTCGCCTTGGTGGATATCCTTGAGGATTGCTACACCCTTTTCTGGCTCGATGCAGCGCTGGAAGACCCCAGTGATGCTACGCTTGACAAGTTCTCTGTTTATTATTGCATATGCTCCGGCTCGGCGTTGCACTAGTCTTGCCGAGATCTCATCAGTCGGCAGCTCTCTGTTGACTAGGAAGTTGAGGATGGGCTGGGCCCATGATGGAGCTGTGACTTCTTCTACTGTTAGTACGGCCATTGTGACTCGGATGGGTGGGTTGGGTGGTGGAGAGTTGGAGTCGGCCACCGCTTCTTGTGTCGCTGCAGTCCCCGGGCTGACTGCTGCAGTCCCTAGGCCGGGTTCTGAAGTCCCCGAGCCGGGTGCGACTACGGCCGTCCAAGGGCCGCTTGTCGAAGTCCCCGAGCTGCCTGCTGGTTCCTCCAGTCGGATCCGGCTGCATCGGGGGCGGGTGGTACGAAGATAGAGTCCGACTCTGGAGACGGCTTGATAGATGGTTTGAGGAGGCGCTGGAGAGAGAGACCGGTTGGTATAGCCTGTCGGGTGGAGCCGATCCGTGCCAGGGCATCTGCCTGGTCGTTGTCGGCCCATGGCACGTGAAGGAACTTGCACCCTTCGAAGTACCCACTGATCTGTTGGACGAGGAATCGATAGCTCGCCATGTTTGCATCCTTGGCGTCCCAGTCGCCAGATGACTGCTGGACCACCAAGTCCGAGTCGCCATAACACAGGATCCGGCGTATGCCGAGCTCTTTGGCTAGCCGGAGCCCGTGTATGAGCGCCTCGTATTTAGCCACGTTGTTGGAGGCGGCAAAGTGGATTTGTAGCGTGTATCTGAGCTTGTCGCCTTTGGGAGAGGTGAGGACGATGCCGGCTCCCAAGCCGGTGCGCATCTTGGACCCATCGAAGTGCATCCGCCAATGAGTAGAGTCAGGAGCCGGTGGTAGGTACTGGGTCTCGGCCCATTCGACGAGGAAGTCGGCCAATGCTTGGGACTTGATGGCGGTGCGTGGCTGGTAGAAGATTGTGTAAGGTGCAAGCGCAATGGCCCATTTAGCCACCCGGCCGGATGCATCCCGGCTGCCTATGATCTCGGCAAGCGGGGCGGTGCATACGACCGTGATGGGATGCTCTTGAAAGTAGGGCTTCAGCTTCTTGGCAGCGAAGTACACTCCATAGCACATCTTCTGGTAGTCTGGGTAGTTTTGCTTTGAGCTGGACAGTACTTTGCTTAGATAATATACCGGCCTCTGGACTAGCTGGGCTCGGCCTTCTTCTAGGCGCTGGACCACGATGACTGTACTGACCACTCGACTAGTTGCGGCAATGTAGAGGAGCATGGGCTCCTTCTCAGTCGGCGCCGCCAGGACAGGTGGAGTGGTCAGCATCTTCTTCAACTCATGGAAGGCTTGGTCTGCTTGGTCATTCCACTCGAAATGAGTGGATTTCTTCATGAGTCGGTACAGGGGGAGATCCTTCTCTCCTAGCCAGCTAATAAAGCGGTTTAGGGAGGCCAGGCACCCAGTGAACTTCTGCACGTCTCGCAACTTGGTGGGAATCTCATTCTCTCAATGGCCTCGATCTTCACAGGGTTGCACTCAATGCCGCGTTCGGAGACCAGAAAGCCTAGAAGCTAGCCGGCTGGTACTCCGAACACGCATTTCTCGGGGTTGAGCTTGATCTGGAATCGGCGCAAGTTGGCAAATGTTTCTTTGAGGTCTTCCAGCAGGGTGCCGCACTTCTCTGTCTTCACCACAATATGTCTACGTAGACGTGGGCATTTCTGCCAAGTTGCTTGAGGAGGCATTTCTGCATGCAACGCTGAAAAGTGGCACCGGCATTCCTCAAGCCGAATGTCATAGTCAGGTAACAGAAAGCTCTGAATGGTGTGATGAAGGCGGTCTTCAGGCGGTCTGCTGGGTCCAACTTAATCTGGTGGTATCCTGAGTAGGCATCCAAGAAACTCAACAGCTCGCATCCAGCTGTGGAGTCTATCACTTGATCAATCCGTGGTAGAGCAAACGGATCTTTGGGGCAGGCCTTGTTGAGGCTAGTGTAGTCTATACACATACGCCATTTGTTGTTTTTCTTCAACACCAAGACTGGGTTGGCAAGCCACTCTGGAAAAAAACACTTCCATAATAAAGCCGGCGGCAAGGAGCCGGGCTATCTCTTCTCCTACGATTCTTCTCTTCTCTTCTGGCAGTCGGCGGAGAGGCTGCTTGACCGGCTTCGCGTCGGCTCGGACGTGTAACTTGTGCTCGGCGAAATCCTTCGGAACACCCGGCATGTCCTTTGGGGACCATGCAAAGATATCTCGATTCTCACGGAGGAAGTCGACGAGCTCGCATTCCTATTTACTGTCCAGGTTTGCACCAATGACTGCAAACCTCTCAGGGTTCTCCAGGTCCAGAGGTATCTTCTTCATCTCCTTGGCCGGCTGGAAGGAGCCCTGCGCATCATATTCCTTGGGGTTGGGGGACAAGGCCGGCTGCTTGCCGGCCATGGCCACAACTCGCTCCAGCATCTTCTTCTCTTCCGCCACTATGAGGGACTCGGCCAGCCGGCTGCTGGCTGCAGCACACTCGATGGACTTCTTGTAGTCGTCGGCTACAGTGATGATCCCCTTCGAGCTCGGCATCTTCATCTTCAGGTAGGCATAGTGGGGCACAGCCATGAACTTGGCCAGAGCAAGTCGGCCAAGCAAGGCGTGGTAAGGGCTTTCCAGATCCACTACCTCGAACTAGATTGCTTCTCGGCGAAAGTGATCCTTGTCTCTGAAGAGGACATCCATCTTGATTTTGCCGATCGGGGAACAGGACAGGCCGGGTACGATGCCATGGAAAACGGTCCGGCTTGGCATGAGCTGCTTCGCCTTGAGGTTCAAATTCTCCATGGTGTCGCGGTACAGTATGTTGATACTGCTTCCGCCATAAATCAGAACGCGGGAGAATCGGGCAGCCCGCCTCTCTGTTGCGAGGGTGACATCCAACACCAATGCGTAGGAGCCAGGGGACGGCATCACCTCTAGGTGATCGGCCCGGCTCCAGTTGATAGGCCTTTCGGACCAATGCATGAACTCGGGGTTGCTGGAGGCGACTGCGTTGACCTCTTGGTGCTGTCGGCGCCGGTTGCGCTTGTCTTCAACCTGGCTTGTGAAGACGACGTAGGTGGCGTGCTCATCAGGGAACTCATCTTGAATGGCTCCAACTGCTGGTCGGGCAGCCGGCTGCTGGGGGGCTGGAGGCGGCGGGCCGGGAGGCAGAGGCGGCACCAGCCCCTCGCCCTTGGAGATCCGGGTGAGCCAATGGCACTTTCGGGTCGTGTGGTTGGACGGCTTCGCGCCGCTGTGGAACTTGCAGGGGCATCGAGAGTCTGCTCGTAGGAGAAGGCCGGCTGCCAAGCCGGCCTGCCGCACTTCTTCTTGGGAGCGGGCCGCTCTTCGGGCTGCTCGTCTTCGACTGTGGCCACCTGCCGACTGGTGGAAGGCGGCATAGGGGCCTTGCGCTTGTGGTCGTTCTGGTAGGGGCGCCGATTGGAGTCGCCAGCCGGCGTCTTAGGAGCCGGAGCGAGCACCTTCCCAGAGGCGTCCACTCGGAGCTCGGTCTTCATCGAGGAGTCGGCTGTGGCGTACTTGTCTGCAATGACCAGCAGCTCGTCGAGGGTAGCCGGCTCATCGCAGAGGAGTCGGTGCTTGAGGAGGGTGCCCTCTCGGCACCCGGCGGTGAAGTATTCGATGGCCTGCACCTCGTGCACCCCCTCACAGGAGTTGCGGAGCTCGGCCCACCGCGTGAGGTAGTCGCGGGTCGATTCGCTGGGCCCTTGGACGCATAAGGAGAGCTGGCGGGGCTTGGGAGGCCGCTTGTACGTGCTGGTGAAGTTGCGGACGAAGACTTCCGTGAAGTCCAACCAGCTGTTGACGCTATAGGGCTTGAGGCTGTTGAGCCAGGTGCGTGCCTTGCCTTGCAGCATGAGAGGGACGTACTTCACGGCTACGCGCCTATTGCCGTTCGCAATGCTGGCGGCAGTAGAGTAGTCGATGAGCCAATCTTCCGGCTTCATAGAGCCGTTGTACTTGGGCGTGTCTCTGGGGAGCGAGAACCCTTTGGGGAAGGGTTCGTCGCGGATGCGGGGGCCAAAGCATGGCGGGCCGACATCATCTTCTTCTTCTAGCGCCAGGGATCGAGCTAGGCGGTCGATCCGGTGGCGGGCGTCGTTCTCGCTGACTCCCTCGCGGCGGCCTAGTCGGCCACCGAGAGTCGGATGGGTGACAGGCGGCGGGGTGAGACATCTCTCCCCACGAGGCAGGGGAGGAGGCAGATCACCTTGGCGCTCCACTGCTCGAGGGCGGCCTTCCGCGTCGCGCTCGATGGTGATTCGAGTTCGGCTGCGGCTAGCAGCCGGTTCCTTGCCCTTCCTTGCGCGGGCGCCGCTCGCAGTCGGCGATCGGGATGTCGCGGCGTGCTCTCGGCGCGGGGGAGGGCTCTCAGCGCGGGCGCCGGCTTCGTGCCGTTCTACGGCCGCATCGATCAGCTGCTGGATGCGCCTTGTCATGTAGGGGAGCTCATCAGCCCCCAGCCCATTCAGCTCTTCTGCTGCCGCCTGAGCAGCTCGCAGATTTTCGAGCGGTGTGGCGTAAACGGGGCGGTCCGCCCCCAGCACGCTAGCGATGGCCGCGCCGCGCTTCTTGACGAGGCCGACTCGGCTCGGCCCGCCATGAGGCGACGTACCAAAAGCGGCGCGGTCGACTTCGCGCTGGTGGGCCTCGGTGAGGCGTCTCATGGAGGCTATCTTCTGGCCCTCCGCGATGAGGGCGAGGCAGCGTGCCTCCAGGGTCTCGGCGTCGGCATCGGCCGGGATGGGGACGGACAAGTCATGGATCGCCGCTTGTAGGGCGTCGTGGGTGTTCTCGCCCGAGTCGGCGACGTGGCTGATGACCAGCACCTCAGTGACAGCGCTGCTGCCGCTGTCAGCTCGAGGGAGAGGGTCATCGAAGACTACCATGTCGGAGGGGTAGGCATCGAACGATGCCGTGTCGGAGTCGACAAGCATCGGGTCGGTGGAGCCGACCGACTCCAAGTCTACAGCAAGCTCGCTGGAGACGTGAAGCTGGTCGAGGAGGCTGACGAGGCGGCTCTCGGGGTAGTCCGTGCCTGCGTCGGACGCGGGCTCGTCGGAGATGCGAGTCTCGCCAAGAAGATCGGCGAGGCAGCTTGCCGCGCATGCATCGTCGATGCCTTGCAGCGCGTCGGGGCAAGCGTCGTCAGGCATAGCAGGCTGGCTGCGCTCGCGGCGGAGAAAAAGGGTTCCCGTCCAGAACAGGTCTTCGGACGACGGTGCACCCGGCCCCACGGTGGGCGCCAAATGTCGGGTGGTAGGTGCAACATATGCCAACGGGTGGCTTATCATTGTGGGAGCCAGTAAAACATCACCGGTGCCAGGAAACGGGATGAGGCGAAGACATGCACGCCGGCGGATCTTACCCAGGTTCGGGGCTCTCCGTGGAAATAACACCCCTAGTCCTGCTCTGCGGGGTCTCCGCATGATCACTAGATCAATACAAGTAGCTACAAGTGCTCGTTGAGCTGTTTGGCTAGAGGAAGTAGAAGGGCAAGGCTAGCTCTCCTTTTCTCTCTATGTGGTGTGTGGAATTCTATGAGATCCACCTTTTGCATGGGTGTCCCGGGGGGTTTATATAGGCCTACCTCCCAGGGGTACAATGGTAATCCGGCTGGGCGCGGGTCCCAGCCGTCAGTGTCTATGCTCGCCGGCTTCTCCGCCGGTCATTGGGGCCCGCCGACTGGTGGGTCCCGCCGGCTGCCGGCCTCTTGGCCGGCAGGCCGGCCCCACTGCTTGGGGGCTTTGTCGGCGGCTGGTTACTGTTGCCTCGCCTCTGATGACGAGGGCTTTGTCGAGGTAAGCGTGGCTACAGTGTCACCGCCTTGCGATCTCTCACTGTAGCCTTACCTCGTCTTGTCTCCTTAATGGGGCGCATGCTTCGAGGGAGGGAGGTAGCCGGCTATTGGGAGCCGGCCACATCCCTGGCCGACTAGAGGAGGCCAGGCCGTCTTCAGATGTCTCTCTGGCAAAGGGGCCCGCCGCCCACGGGCCGTACTGGCACCTGTCGTGGGTGACATCGAGGCCAACATGGCTACAGTGCTGCGCCGGACGGGGGATGGCTGGCCCGTACGGCGCCCTATGGCCATGCCTGTTCCGGGATTCGGGGGTAGTGGGTTGTACTGCGGCCACGCCCCATCCTATCGCTGTTACGTGGGTACAGTCTTAGTAGGTGCAGTCTTGGCCGGCTTTCTTCATGGCCGGCTTCTGGTAGTCGGCTTTCTTCATGGCCGGCTTCTGGGAGTCGGTCCTCTTGGGGCCGGCTCCCTGGAGTCGGCTATCTCGTATCTTTCTTGGGGGAGGTTTTTGAGGCTGGGTCGCCTTCTGGGAGTCGGCCCTGGGGATAGCCGGCCGGGGGAAGGCGGGCCCTATGCTTTGTATGCTTGAAGGCCTGAACGGCCTGATAATTTTTCGAAGAGCCAGGGGGAGTCGGTTAGGCTACCCGGGGCCATTTACTCCGACAATTGTTGCCATCGAGGATAACAAGATCGTTTTTAATCATATTGCATGAATTTATCCCTATACATCATGTCATCTTGCTTAAGGTGTTACTCTGTTTTCATGAACATAATACTCTAGATGCATGCTGGATAGCGGTCGATGAGTGGAGTAATAGTAGTAGATGCAGGCAGGAGTCGGTCTACTTGTCTCGGACGTGATGCCTATATACATGATCATACCTAGATATTCTCATAACTATGCTCAATTCTGTTAGTTGCTCAACAGTAATTTGTTCACCCACCGTAAAATACTTATGCTCTTGAGAGAAGCCACTAGTGAAACCTATGGCCCCGGGTCTATCTTCATCATATTAATCTTCCAACACTTAGTTATTTCCTTTGCTTTTTTACTTTGCTTTTATTTTACTTTGCATCTTATCATAAAAATACCAAAAATATTATCCTATCATATCAATCAGATCTCACTCTCGTAAGTGACCGTGAAGGGATTGACAACCCCTTATCGCATTGGTTGCGAGGATTTATTTGTTTTGTGTAGGTACGAGGGACTCGCGCGTAGCCTCCTACTGGATTGATACCTTGGTTCTCAAAAACTGAGGGAAATACTTACGCTACTTTGCTGCATCACCCTTTCCTCTTCAAGGGAAAACCAACGCAGTGCTCAAGAGGTAGCAGTGAACGCAGTTGAGCTGGCGGTTCCCTGTTTCTTGAGATGGTCTGAACATCCTATTCTTTGGAGCCGTGAGGATCACCCGCTCCGGGTTGACAATCCGGGTCAGTTGGCTTTGGTGGTTGCACCTCAGGTTGGAGGGTACAGGTTCACTAAAGTGCTCATGGATGGAGGCAGCAGCATCAATATCCTTTACTATGAAACTTTTCCTCGTATGAGTTTGACTGACAAAGATCTTAAGCCGTCTAACACTGTTTTTCATGGTGTGGTACTGGTACCTGGTAAGTCGGCGTGTCCAGTGGGCAAGATAGCTTTGGAAGTGGCCTTTGGTGATGATCATGATTCCAGAGTTGAGACTTTGACCTTTGAGGTGGTTAAGATTAAGAGCCCTTATCATGCTTTGTTTGGGCGGCCGGCTTATGCCAAGTTTATGGCAAGGCCTTGTTATGTCTATCTGCAGCTCAAGATGCTGGGTTACAAAGCCACCATCACTGTGCACGGCAACAGGAAGATAGCCTTGGAATGTGAAGAAGGTGATGCCGCTTATGCTGAGTCTGTTTGTGCAACAGAAGAGTTGAAATTTTATAAAGATAATGTTGACCCGGCGGATATGACACCTTTGAAGAAGCCAACCACAGAGCATGACCCCCTGCTGAAATTTAAGTCGGCAGATGATACTAAGCTAGTTGACTTTGTTCCTGGTGATTCATCTAAACAGTTTAGTATCAGTGTTATTTGGATCCGAAATAGGAAAGTGTGCTCATCGAGTTCATCCGTGAGAACCGGGACATCTTTGCATGGAAGCCTTCAGACATGCCAGGTGTACCGAGGGAACTCGCTGAGCATACTCTCAATATTGATCCGAAGTTTAAACCGGTCAAGCAATTCTTTCGTCGCTTCAATGAAGAGAGACGAAAGGCCATTGGTTAAGAGGTGGCCCGGCTCTAGCAGCTCGGTTCATCGTTGAAGTTTTTCATCCTGAATGGTTGGCTAACCCGGTGCTGGTGCTTAAGAAAAATGGCACTTGGCGCATGTGTGTGGACTACACAGACCTTAATAAGGCTTGCCCGGCTGATCCTTTTGCTCTCCCTCGTATTGATCAGATCACTGATGCTACAGCGGGTTGTGAGCGCTTGAGTTTTTTGGATGCTTATTCTGGGTATCATCAGATCAAGATGGCAGTTAAGGACCAGGAGAAGGCAGCTTTCATCACCCCTTTTGGAGCCTTCTGCTATGTGTCTATGCCTTTTGGGCTCAAGAGTGCCCAGGCGACTTACCAGCGGTGTGTGCAAAATTGTCTTCATGAACAGATTGGGCGCAATGTGCATGCTTATGTGGATGATATTGTGGTGAAGTCAAGGAAGAAGGAGACCTTGATAGCTGATTTGAAAGAGACCTTTAACAATCTCCGGGTTTACAAGATGATGCTTAACCCGGCCAAATGTGTCTTTGGTGTACCAGCAGGAAAGCTCGATTTTCTGGTTTCTGAAAGAGGCATTGAGGCTAACCTGGAAAATATCAAGGCTATTACTTCCTTGGCTAAACCGGCGTGAACCAATGATGTTTAGCGTCTGGCAGGTCGTATTGCGGCCTTAAGCCGGTTCATAAGCCGGTTGGGAGAAAAAGCTACCCCTCTATACCAGATGATGAAGAAAACAGATCACTTTGTCTGGAGTGATGTTGTTGATCAGACGTTTGAAGCCTTGAAGAAACAGTTAGTTGAGCCGCCGATCCTTGCTGCTCCTATTGATAAGGAGCCCTTATTGTTATACGTGGCTGCTAATAGTCGGGCTGTCAGCATGGCGGTTGTTGTGGAAAGAAAGAAATCTGGCAAGGAATATCCGGTTCGGCGGCCGGTTTATTATATCTGTGAGGTGCTCATTGAGTCCAAGCAGAGGTATCCGCATTGGCAGAAGCTGGTATATGGGGTGTTCATGGCTAGTCGAAATCTCAAGCAATATTTTCTGGGCCATCCCATCACTGTGGTTAGTTCTGCTCCTTTAGGGGACATTATTCAAAACAGAGAAGCCACAGGTCTGGTAGCCAAGTGGGCCATTGAGCTCGGACCCCATGGTTTGAAATACATGCCTCGCACAGCCATCAAGTCTCAAGCACTTGTGGATTTCATCAATGATTGGACAGAGCTGCAGATGCCTGAGGAGAAGCCGGATAGCACATATTGGACTATTCACTTTGATGGATCCAGGCAGTTGGAAGACTCGAGGGCTGGAGTTATTTTGACTTCCCCACGAGGTGATAAGTTTTGTTATGTTTTAAGGTTGATGTTCCCTCGTACAACAATGCAGCTGAGTATGAAGCCTTACTCCATGGTCTTCGGATGGCTAAGGAGATGAATCTAAGCCGGGTGAGGTGTTTTGGTGACTCAGATTTGGTGGCTCAGCAAGTTTCAGGCACTTGGGATTCTAAGGACCCACTCATGGCGGCTTACCGCCGCGAGGTTGATGCTATTGCTGGTCATTTCAAAGGTTATCAAGTGGAACATGTTGATCGCAAAAAAATGAGGCGAGTGATGCTTTGAGTCGGTTAGGGTCCCAGCGTAAGCCGGTGCCACCTAACGTTTTCCATGATATTCTGCATAACCCTTCAGTCAAATTGCCCATAGAGGAAGATCTTGCTATTCCTGACCCGGAGGCACAATTGGTGGCGGCTCTTCATGCTATTCCTGATTGGACAGTTCCATATTTGGCTTATATGACCCGGGGCGAGTTACCTGAAGATGAAACTTTGGCAAGGCAGAAAACCTGGATATCTAAGTCAATGACTATTGTCAATGGAGAGTTGCACCGCTGCAGTGTCAGAGGGGTGTTTCAACGTTGTGTTTCTCCTGAGGAGGGCCGTGAGATTTTACGAGAGATTCATGAAGGAGGTTGTGTTCATCATGCCGGCTCTAAATCTCTCGTGGCCAAGGCTTTTTGTCATGGGTTTTATTGGCTGATGGCTCATGCTGATACAGAAGATCTGGTCAGTAAATGTGACGGTTGTCAGAAATTTTCAAGGCGGGCTCATGTGCCAGCTCAAGAATTGAGGATGATTCCAATCGCTTGGCCGTTTGTAGTCTGGGGGCTTGATATGGTTGGGCCTTTCAAAAGGTCCAAAGATAAAAAGACCCACCTCTTGGTGGCGGTTGACAAATTTACAAAGTGGGTTGAGGCAGAGCCGGTCAGTAAGTGTGACGCGGCAACAGCGGTTCAATTCATCAAAAAGGTGATTTTCTGTTTTGGTTATCCCCACAACATTATAACTGATAATGGCACTAATCTTTCCAAGGGGGCTATGAAAGAGTTCTGTCAACGAGAGCATATTCGTCTTGATGTGTCATCAGTGGCTCACCCTCAGTCCAATGCCAAGCTGAACGAGCCAATCAAGAAATTTTGAGAGGCATCAAGCCCCGGCTTATGGTACCTTTGCAGAGGACACCGGGTTGTTGGGTGGAAGAATTACCCTCAGTGTTATGGAGCATCAATACTACCCCCAACAGATCTACGAGTTACACGCCTTTCTTCATGGTTTACGGAGCAGAGGCGGTTCTCCCTAGTGACATCCATCATGACTCGCCCCGTGTGGCGGCTTATGTTGAAGCTGATAATGAACAAGCACGTCAGGATGCTATTGACCTCTTGGATGAGGAGCGTGACCTTGCGGTGGCTCATTCGGCGATTTACCAGCAAGATCTGCGCCGTTATCATAGCCGCCGGGTTAAAACCAGAACCTTTCAAGAAGGAGATTTGGTGCTCCGGCTTATCCAGGATCAAACTGATATGCACAAGCTATCCCCACCTTGGGAAGGGCCTTTTGTGGTCGGCAAAAATCTGAACAACGGATCATACTACCTCATTGATGTTCGAGAGCACAAGGACTCACGCAAATCTGAGGAGGAGTCCCTTCGGCCATGGAACATTGCTCATCTTCGGCCTTATTACACCTGAGCCACCGGCTCTTGTGATGTACATATTTCTATCAATGTATATATTATGATGAATATAATAAAGCCGGCATCCCTGATAATTCAGGGCCTCTGTCATTTCATTTATGAGAATATGAGTCTTTATTGTCACTTCATACGATCACTTGGGGGCTTCCTGCTTATTGAGCATAGCTATGATTACCCTCTTGATCCGGCTTGTACGCCATGATTACAAAATACTTGGGGGCTTCCTGCTCATTGAGCATAGCTATGACTACCCTATTGGTCCGGCTTATAGGCCTGGAATGAAATATTACTTGGGGTCTCTTTGTTAATGAACAAGAACTTTGTTGACCCTTGTAATAGGCTTGGACACCAGGTGTATTCACCAAAAAATCCGGGTTATCCTGCCTTTGTTTGCGTGCCACTCCGACAAGGTAATCCTGGAGTGACTCGCAGTACTCTTGACAATCAATCTTTTAAAGACCCTGAATTTGTCAAAGTTAAAACAGCGATTGGTCATGTGAGGTCTGGCTTATGAGGTTTGAATTAAATTTTAACTCAGCGGCTGCGTGGCCCTTGAATAACGCTTGACATGAAGGCTTGGCAGCCTATGAATGCCTTGTTTTTTGTTTTGTCTGTTTTATATTTAGCTTGAACATTTTCTGAGGTTCACCTTTTGGGCCATATTAATATATGGTTGAAAACTGATTAGGGCCATGTTGCCTTACGGTTCATATATGAAGTTATCTGGAGTTTTGTTAACCCGGACTCGCTTTGGATGTTCAAGTCACCAATATATGATGATTTTGTGCTTTGGAGTTCTGGCTCTAAGCTTTGGATGTTGTCCCTTGCCGCATATGGTGTGATAAGCCGGCGGTATGAATGAATTGAAGAGGGCGTTGTGCTCTCATCTTTGGGCTATTACCCTTACTGCACAAGGTATGATAAGCCGGCAGTGTGAACAAATATCACAGGTATGATATTTTTGTTATGATTATATGAGGTTTTGTTAAACCGGACCTGGTTATGGACTATTTAGTCATCAGTGGTTTTTATATGGGGTATTGTGACCCGCCCTGGGGTAAACCACCAGGGCACTTGTTATCTGTGCATGTGCAGGAAAAATAATAAGTCTAACCTGCATAATTGATAATATTTTAAAGCATAAGTGGCGGATCTTTCAATGATGGATCGGTAGTGTTATGCAAATAAACACGCATGATGGGGTGACAGATCAGAATTGTTTAACTAGCCTATTACAATGCATATGGCGGCCCAAAAGGACAAGTGTTTTTTGGGACATAGCATCAAAACGCTATGAGTGGTAAGCCGACTCATGAGTCTTGGCAGGTTGAAGCCTCTGGATCATACTGCGCCTCTTCTTCTTCAGCTCCGTGATTATCCATTGGCTGGAAGTTAGGCGTAGACCAGTTGATATCGGTCAAAGCTCTAAACACGGCCTCGTCATCAATAAGGTTGGATGGATCAATGTCAGGAGCGAAGGTGTGCTTACACGTCAGGGGGATGAGATCCACCTCTTGATGAACTGGTGCTTTTATCTTCTTGTTCTCGGCATCATAAGCCGCCTGGTATTGGGATAGATTGGTCTCCTCGGCTAGTTTGCTTGCTAATGGACGCATTGCTCTTGCTATTTATGCAAAGTCATCAGCGCTGAAGGGAGACCCGTCTTCTTTTACACTTGGGCAACCATTGGCCAGGTCTTCTAGATCAAGATCGGCTTGCCACGCTTTTGCCCAGCTTAAAGCAGTCAAGGCGCCGGCTCTGGCAGATGCTCGCTTTAAGTCGTCGATCCTTTGGGGTAGCACTGATAACTTCTCCAATGTATCCTTGATGAGGGTAGGCGGATGTTTTTTATGCATAGCAGCATAAATGGTCCGTTGAGTGCCAGTATATAGCTGTTCTACTAGAGTGTAGACAGCCTTCAGCTTGATGCACATGTCTGAACCCAACTTGACGCTCTGGGAGCCTATATCAGTAAGGTTATTAATAAATCGGCAGATGATTATGATATGCCTGGTAGTGTAAAGGAGTCACTTTTATTGCTTACCGAAGATGGCTGATGTCATGTTGTTGATCTGATGCCTTAAACCAGACAACTCATTAGTCACCGGTTTAAGGGTTGCCTCGGCATTCTCTTCTCTCTTTAATAGAGTCGCCTTCTCGGTCTCCCAGCCGGTTTTATCAGCACTGAAGCCCTGTTTCAACTGCTTAATGTTTTCCAGTGTAGTCTTCAGTTCTGACTTGGCCTTGGACGTCTTAGATTGCCGAGTTTTAATATGTTGGAAATATGCCCTAGAGGCAATAATAAAAGGTTATTATTATATTTCTTTGTTCATGATAATCGTCTATTATTCATGCTATAATTGTATTGTCCGGAAATCGTAATACATGTGTGAATACATAGACCAAAAAGTGTCCCTAGTAAGCCTCTAGTTGACTAGCTCGTTGATCAACAGATAGTCATGGTTTCCTGACTATGGACATTGGATGTCATTGATAACGGGATCACATCATTAGGAGAATGATGTGATGGACAAGACCCAATCCTAAGCATAGCATAAAAGATCGTGTAGTTTCGTTTGCTAGAGCTTTTCCAATGTCAAGTATCTTTTCCTTAGACCATGAGATCGTGCAACTCCCGGATACCGTAGAAGTGCTTTGGGTGTGCCAAACGTCACAACGTAACTGGGTGACTATAAAGGTGCATTACGGGTATCTCCGAAAGTGTCTGTTGGGTTGGCACGGATCGAGACTGGGATTTGTCACTCCGTGTGACGGAGAGGTATCTCTGGGCCCACTCGGTAATGCATCATCATAATGAGCTCAATGTGACTAAGGCGTTAGTCACGGGATCATGCATTGCGGTACGAGTAAAGAGACTTGCCGGTAACGAGATTGAACAAGGTATTGGGATACCGACGATCGAATCTCGGGCAAGTAACATACCGATTGACAAAGGGAATTGCATACGGATTGATTGAATCCTCAACACCGTGGTTCATCCGATGAGATTATCGTGGAACATGTGGGAGCCAACATGGGTATCCAGATCCCGCTGTTGGTTATTGACCGGAGAGGCGTCTCGGTCATGTCTGCATGTCTCCCGAACCCGTAGGGTCTACACACTTAAGGTCCGGTGACGCTAGGGTTGTAGAGATATATGTATGCGGAAACCCGAAAGTTGTTCGGAGTCCCGGATGAGATCCCGGACGTCACGAGAGGTTCCGGAATGGTCCGGAGGTGAAGAATTATATATAGGAAGTCAAGTTTCGGCCACCGGGAAAGTTTCGGGGGTTACCGGTATTGTACCGGGACCACCGGAAGGGTCCGGGGGTCCACCGGGTGGGGCCACCTATCCCGGAGGGCCCCGTGGGCTGAAAGTGGAAGGGAACCAGCCCTTAGTGCGCTGGGGCGCCCCCCTTGGGCCTCCCCCCATGCGCCTAGGGTTGGGAACCCTAGGGTGGGGGGACTTCCCCCTTGCCTTGGGGGGCAAGGCACCCCTTTCCACCCCTTGGCCGCCGCCCCCCCCCCTCCCAAGGGGGCCTATATAAAGGGGGGAGGGCAGCAACCTACAGCCTTGGGCGCCTCCCTCCTCCCCTGCAACACCTCTCTCTCTCTCGCAGAAGCTCGGCGAAGCCCTGCCGGAGAGCCGCTACATCCACCACCACGCCGTCGTGCTGTTGGATCTCCATCAACCTCTCCTTCCCCCTTGCTGGATCAAGAAGGAGGAGACATCGCTACACCGTACGTGTGTTGAACGCGGAGGTGCCGTCCGTTCGGCACTCGATCATCGGTGATTTGGATCACGGCGAGTACGACTCCGTCATCCACGTTCATTGGAATGCTTCCGCTCGCAATCTACAAGGGTATGTAGATGCACTCCCTTCCCCTCGTTGCTAGTAGACTCCATAGATGCATCTTGGTGAGCGTAGGAAAATTTTAAATTATGCTACGATTCCCAACATAATAGTCCTTCTCAGTTAGTTCAGCCTGCGACATGAACAAGCATGGAAGGTATTATGATTATGAGTATTTTTGAAGTCCCAAGCACAATACAAGTATTTTCCTTGGCACTTGGGGGCTAATGCCTATTGCTCTTTTCAAGACAAGTTCATCTGATGACCCGGGCAAAATGATATGATCTGGTTTATATAGGTTATATATTGGGATATTGGTTTCGGCCATGGTGACAAGTCCCGATTTATTCATACTGATTAAGCCGTTCCTTGGGGCTACAGATGCAAAATTGATAACTGCTAATTGAAGTCCCGGCTTAACTTGATAGTTTAAGCCAGCCCTTGGGGGCTACTAGTGATGTTGCTCATCTATTTGTGATTATTGAAAAAGTCTACAGTATATTCAATTCTATCATATTCTATAGACT
This sequence comes from Triticum aestivum, assembly GCF_018294505.1. NCBI lineage: Eukaryota > Viridiplantae > Streptophyta > Magnoliopsida > Poales > Poaceae > Triticum > Triticum aestivum. The sequence goes on along the minus strand of NC_057808.1, from coordinate 69,289,190 downwards.
TGGCGGCTGATAGAGATATAGTTGTGAGGATAATTTTGTTGGATTACCTCATAGCGCTCCTTCATCAAGTTGACCAAGCCGGCTTCAAAATCACGGCTGGTATACAAACGGCTCAAATAACCAGAGTGGATATCTTGGGCGCCGAATTGGGCGTAGCTCTCCAAGTCTACCTTCCACTTGCCTTTATCTGCAGCAGAAAATTCTTCCTTCGCACTGTGCTTGGATAAGGCAGTAGGATTACCCAGCGCTGTATAGCCAAGCCCGGTGATAATGACGTCGTCAGCTTTCGCTTCAGTGGGCTTGATGGGACTTGGCGGCTTAGAGATGACCGGCTCAACGTCTATTTGATCCATGGTGACATCATGTTCTTCTGGTGGCGGGTCATCAATGGTAGCTTCAGCGGTTGGTTGAGAGGCCTCTGGCAATTGTTTTTCCGGCTCAGAAGGGTTGGATTCTTCAGCCGGTTTGTTCAGTCTCGCCTTCTTGCTAGGCTTGGCCATGCCACTAAAAATAAGAAATACAATGATGTCAGCATATCAATCAAGCATGGAAGTTTCAAGTGATGGAATACACCCTTACCTAGGCACAGTCTTAAAGGCTGGGATTTGACATCCCGTTGAGTCACCGGAAGAGGAATGAGATGTTCCCTGATAGTTTGAATCAGACGGGTTACGAGGTTGTCGAAAAAGACCCGCCTTGGGATAAAATAAGTCAGGAATATTTGAAACCTCCGGTCGACATTTGCGAGGTGCTGGGGTGTTCGGTAAGCCGGAGGATAAAACTCCACCGCCGATATTCTGGGTTGTGTGGCGAGCTTCATGTTGTTGTTTCTTCAAAAGAAAGTTGGGATCCAAGTGAGCTAAAGGGTGAGAAAATCTTACTTTCCGGCTTGCTTGTCGGGTTTTCTGTGTTGGCAGAGGTTTTGATCGAGCCGGAGGAAACAGTAGTTACCTCTTCATCATCTGCACGACTAGCCTCCGCGTCATTCTGATAATAGTCATTGTCAATAAGATGTACAAAAAACGAGCCAAGGGAATCAAGTTCTACCTCCGACTCGTCATCATCATCTTTATCATCCAAATTGAATAATTCGGCAGGATTGGTCTTCTTTTTGGCAGGCTTTTTGGTAGCCTTGCTCTTCGTCCGGGTCTTCTTGGCCGGCTTATCTTTCAACTTCTTGGTCCAAAAAGGTGAATCGGCCTGTAAACATTGAATGAGTATGAATAGGCAGTACAAATGGAAACATGATTCAAGTATGAAATTGATTCAAAACTTACAGCTGGTGGTTTATTAAGGACGTAGAAAGGATTCAATCCGACTTGGCTGCAGTCTTCCAATCTTTCATTCAGCAGAGTTTTGGTCATATTATTGATATCTTCATCGGTCATTTCGATCTGACAATGGCATTGAGGGTATGTTAACTCGCCGGTGTACTCGCACATTAAGCCGGACTGGCGGCTTAGAGGCAAGACTCTCCAGGCGACCCAGCATCAGACTAGATCGATTCCGGTCAAGCCGTTGGCCATTAAGGCCCGAATCTTCGAAAAAATTGGCATGTACTTCTTCTGCTCTGCTGTGCTGATGCGGTCTGGAAGATGGTGTCTGTTGCTAAGCCGGCTGGCGCGATAACCCGGCAAGGGATTTCCCCCTTCTGGCGAAGTACCTTGGCAGTAAAACCAAGTCTGGTTCCAGTCTTTGGGGTGACTGGGAAGAGTGGCAGTTGGGAAGGTGGCTTCTTTCCGGCGCTGTATAGAAATGTCGCCTAGCTCTAGGCTAGGGCCATCTGTGAACTCGTTCTGCCGGTTTAAATAGTAGAACTCTCTGAATAGTTCTACGGTAGGCTCCTGTTGAAGGTACACCTCGTAGAATACTTGGAAGTGGCAGATGTTTGAGACGGAGTTGGGTCCGATATCTTGTGGATGGAGCTTGAAAAATGCAGCACATCGCGGAAGAATTTTGAGCCGGGAGGGCTGAAGCTCCGGTTTATGTGATCAGTAAAGACAATCACTTCACCGTCCTTAGGCTCAGGATGACTTTCATTGCCTGGAACCCTCCAATGGATGACATCTTTTTTGGCTAAGACGCCAGTCTGAACATATTCGTTCAGGTCTTCCTCGGTGACCCGGGAAACAACCCAGTTGCAGGCGGTGACAGTCTTGGCCATTTTTTAGGAGAAAGACCTAAAAGAAAGAAATATTACCGGCTTAAGGTCATGTTATTAAGCCGGACTATTGATTCAAAGGGAAAATGCTATAAGCATGCTAACATATTAAGCCGGAGAAAGAACATTTAAGTACGCAGATATTCATAATGGCGGCTTGAAAGGGGACTAATGGTACCTACCGGATTAAGGATTCTGCTGTTAAGCTGGACAGAGTATAAAAGGCAAGTATATCATGCGGAACCAAATTATCAGCGAGCATGGTTAAACCGGAGAAGTATTGCCGGGTCATTCAAATTATGAAGCATATGGTGGCGGTTTAAGCAAGGCTTAGTGTCATATGGTGGATCACGGTTTATGATATAAGCCGCCATGACAGTTATGGTACTTCAGATTTATCAGTGAAAATTTTGCTAAGTGTTGGACAAACAAATTTTGCAAGCTGGAGCAGTAATTTTGGATCTACCACGGTTCAGAAAAAGCAGTAAAATTCTAAACCTAAGGTGGCGGCAGTAGTACAGTTTGGGTGCTTCGATGAGATTTTCTATGGAGAGATGCTATGTTGATGATGAAAATGAATGCTAAACTACTACCACGCAAAGTTCATGACCCATTCAGATCAAAAGCTATGGGAGTTGAAGGAAACAATGAAGAACAGTGAAGAACACCGACGAACAGATGAAACCCTAATGCAGATCTGAAACTGAAGGAGATGAGCACTTACGGTTGCAGATGGACTGCGGTGGAGCATCGACGTTCTTTGGTCTGGTCAGGTCGATGCAGCGGCCTGTGTTGGTCCAGCGGTCGGAGGTCGCGGCGGCGGAGCTCGGGCGGCAGAGGAAGACGAAGGAGATGAGGCAAGGGGGAAAATGGAAGAACCCCCGCCCCTATTTATAAGGGGATGGATACAAGGCATGCGCGGGAATCAAGGAGGCCGAAATCATCATGTGGCTATGTGGAAGCCTTAATTTTCGGGATGATTATTAAGATAAGGATCAATTAAGATGTTATGGGCCTTGTGAGAAATTAATGTGGAATGATGTCATGGCGGTTTAAGAAGATTCTGTGAGCTGACGTCATGGCGGGTTACAGCAAGGTTTATCAAACAAGCGACGCAAGATTTTGACAAGTCAGGTATTGGAGATTGATATGAACAAGTTCAAATCAACCTGGGGCCTAATGTTGGGGATATAACTACTGGGTATGAACCGCCCAGGAGGGGCCGGGTTATACCACTGGCGACTCATCAATGAAGATGGCGGGTCATACCAAGCTCATTGACGACCCAAGACCCAGAGTGATAATCCCCAAGTGTAGGGAATCATCATAGCAATTTCCAAAGGTGGAAGTGATAAGTATGGAGTGTCGAACCCACAAGGAGCTAAAGGTAAGATCAATATTCTCTCAAGCCCTATCTGCCACTGATACGACTCTACGTACACCGAACGTTTGCTTCCAACTAGAAACGAGAAATAAAACTACGTTGTGGGTATGAAGAGGATAACTTTGCATGATATCGGAGAGCTAAAATATAAAAGTAGTTGATGTTATCATAAAGTTAGAATATACTACTAAATATTATAAATAGCGAGTGTGGAATAATGATGGATCGGTGTGCGGAATTGTCCTAGGCAATTGTTAACAAGACCGATAGTCGTCATTGCAATTTCATATGAGGGAGAGGCATAAGCTCACATACTTTCTCTTCTTGGATCATATGCACTTATGATTGGAACTCTAGCAAGCATCCGCAACTACTAAAGATCATTAAGGTAAAACCCAACCATAGCATTAAAGCATCAAGTCCTCTTTATTCCCATACGCAACAACCCCCTTACTCGGGTTTGTGTTTCAGTCACTCACCAACCCACTATAAGCGAATCATGAACGTATTGCAACACCCTACAGAGGGAATCCCTCACGCTTGCGCGACACGGAGGGCACAATAGGACAGCACCAAAATAAAACATACAACTCGTACCAATCTAGATCATCAATCAACCCAAAGACAAAGGATATCTACTCAAAACATCATAGGATGGCAACACATCATTGGATCATAATATGTGGCATAAAGCACCATGTTCAAGTAGGGATTACAGCGGGGTTCAGGAGAGTGTACCGCTTAAAATAGATGAGGATGGTGATGATGATGGTGATGTTCATGAAGACGATCACCGCGGCGATGATTCCCCTCCCGATGGCACTCCGGTGCCACCGAGAGAGAGGAGGAGAGGTTCTCCCCCTTGTGCTTCCTCCTCCATGGCCTCCCCCCTAGATGGGGAGAGGTTCTCCCTCTAGTCCCTGGCCTTCATGGTGATGATGGCCCCTCCGGGATCCTCCTCCATGGCCTCCGGTGATGATGGCCCCCTCTGACAGGGTGCCAGAGAGGGCCTAGATTGATTTCTCGTGGCTACAGAGGCTTGCGGCGGCGGAACTTCCGATCTAGGTTAATTTTCCGAGGTTTCTGTATTTATAGGAATTTTTGGCGTCGGTCTGACGTCAAAGAGGTGCCCAAGGCGTCCATGAGGCAGGCCCACGTGCCTGGGCGGGGGGCGCCCCCACCCTCATGGGCGCCCCGGGACTCTCCTGGCCCAACTCTTTTACTCCGGGGTCTTCTTTTGGTCCATAAAAAATCATCAAAAATTGGCACGTCAATTGGACTCCGTTTGATATTCCTTTTCTGTAAAACTCAAAAACAAGGAAAAACAGGAACTGGCACTGGGCTCTAGGTTAATAGGTTAGTCCCAAAAATCATATAAAATAGCATATAAATGCATATAAAACATCTAAGATGGATAATATAATAGCATGAGTACTTCATAAATTATAGATACATTGGAGACGTATCAGCATCCCCAAGCTTAATTCCTGCTTGTCCTCGAGTAGGTAAATGATAAAAGAAATAATTTATGAAGTGTGAATACTAGCCGGTGCACAAGTTTTATCAATGATAATTTCAATCACCTTTTCTAGCATCATTATATGTCATAACAGTAGCTCATCTCATAAAACTTTTCATGATCAAGTAACAATCTATTCACATGTTAAAGTATAGATCATAAACTTTCTTGAAAACTAACAAACAGTGCTCTTAGTCATCAAACAATTGCAATTCATCTTATTTTCAGGAAGGGTCTATGTCAGAGCTTTGATTTAGCAAACTCCACATACTCAACTATCATTTAATCTTTCGCAATTGCTAACACTCACGTGATATTTATGGGTTCAAAGTTTTAATCGGACACAGAGAAAGATAGGGGCTTATAGATTCGCCTCCCAACCTTTTACCTCAAGGGTAATGTCAACAATAATAGTTCATGATAACTTACATCCAATTGGATATATATATATATATCAGGATCTTTCCAACACAATGTGCTTGCCAAAGGATAAAATGTAAAAAGGAAAGGTGAAGATCACCATGACTCTTGCATAAGGGTAGAAGATAAAAGTAAAAGATAGGCCCTTCGCAGAGGGAAGCAGAGGTTGTCATGCACTTTTATGGTTGGATGCACAAAATCTTAATGCAAAAGAACGTCACTTTATATTGCCACTTGTGATATGGACCTTTATTATGCAGTCCGTCGCTTTTATTTCTTCCACATCACAAGATCGTATAAAGCTTATTTCCTCCACATTAATAGATCATACATATTTAGAGGGCAAGTTTTATTGCATGCACCGATGACAACTTACTTGAAGGATCTTACTCAATCCATAGGTAGGTATGGTCGACTCTCATGGCAAAACTAGTTTAAGGAATGTTTGGAAGCACAAGTAGTATCTCTACTTGGTGCAAAGAATTTGGCTAGCATGAGGGGGGAAAGCAAGCTCAACATGTCGGATGATCCAAGACAATATACTTTATTTCGGATACAAGAAAACATAACCCATTACGTTGTCTTCCTTGTCCGACATCAACCTTTTAGCATGTCATATTTTAATGAGTACTCACAATTACAAAATATGTCCAAGATAGTATATTTATATGTGAAATCTCTCTTCCTTCAATATTCTTTCATGAATTGTTCAAGTGACCAATTCTACGTTTGCTAACTTTCAATAAGTTTACTACCTATACTTATTCTATGTGAAGTCATTACTCCCCATGGTATAAGCATATGAAACATATATAAATTCAGGTTTATGATATTTCAATTATTCAACCATTTACTCATAGGATATACGTGAAGCACGTGAGTAAATGACAAACTACTCCAAAAAGATACAAGTGAAGATCACTGAGTAGTCAAATAATTAACTAGCCATGGGAGGATTCTTTTTCATTCAATAATTCAGATCCAATGATTTTATTCAAACAGCAAGTAAAATTGAAAACACGCTCCAAGCAAAACACATATCATGTGACGAATAAAAATATAGCTTCGAGTAAGGTATACCGATAGTTTTGAAGACGAAAGAGGGGATGCCTTCCGGGGCATCCCCAAGCTTAGGCGCTTGAGTCTTCCTTGAATATTACCTTGGGGTGCCTTGGGCATCCACAAGCTTAGGGTCTTTCCACTCCTTATTCTCCTCATATCGTCTCACCCAAAGCTTGAAAACTTCAATCACACAAAACATAACAAAACTTCGTGAGATAGGTTAGTATGATCAAGAGCAAACCATTCACTTTGGTACTGTCTAAGACAAGGTTCATAATTGTTCTCACACAATGCCTACTGTACCATATCATTTCTACAATTTATATTGAGAAATATAAGCCATAGAAACTAGAAAACAAGCAAACTATGGATGAAAACAGAATCTGTCAGAAACAGAATAGTCTGTAATGATCTGAACAGCAACCATACTTCTGCTACTCCAAAAATTATGAAATAAATTGGTGGACGTGAGGAATTTGTCTATTAATCTTCTTCAAAATGAATCAACTCAAAAGCACTCTTCTGTAAAAAAAATGACAGCTAATCTCGTGAGCGTCTTACTTGGCACTTTATTGAAACAAAAACTATAAAACATGATTACTACAGTAGCTTAATCATGTAGACACACAAAAACAGTAAGGGTAAATATTGGGTTGTCTCCCAACAAGCGCTTTTCTTTAATGCATTTTAGCTAGGCATGATGATTTCAATGATGCTCACATAAAAGATAGGAATTGAAACATAAAGAGAGCATCATGAAGAATATGACTAGCATATTTAATTCTAACCCACTTCCTATGCCTAGGGATTTTGTGAGCACATAATTTATAGGAACAAGAATCAACTAGCATAGGAAGGCAAAACAAGTATAACTTCAAAACTTTAAGCACATAGAGAGGAAACTTGATATTATTGCAACTCCTATTAGCATATATTCCTCCCTCATAATAATTTTCAGTAGCATCATGAATGAATTCAACAATATAACCATTACATAAGGCATTCTTTTCATGATCTACAAGCATAGAAATTTTTCTACTCTCCACATAAGCAAAATTCTTCTCATTCAGAATAGTGGGAACACTAATTCCTAAAGTTGACACTCTTCCAAACCCACTTTAGATGATAGTATTATTCATACTCCAAAAGATATAAGTGAAGTTCATGGATCATCCTACAATTAATATAGGCTAACCAATATCCAAGCTCAAAATGTGTAAGTGAAGCACACGAAGCATTCTATAAAACCATACTCAAAAGATTTAAGTGAAGCACAAAGAGCAATTCTATAAGATCATACTTAAAAGATATAAGTGAAGCACATGAAGTATTATATAAATTGATGAAGGGACATCTCATACTAGCATGGTTCTTAAAGAAAAAGAAAAACACAAAGGACACAAATCATGTGAACAAAACAAAAACCGAGGTATACCGATATTTGTTGAAGAAGAAAGATGGGATGCCAACCGGGGCATCCCCAAGCTTAGATGCTTGAGTATCCTTGGAATATTTACTTGGGGTACCTTGGGCATCACCAAGCTTTAACTCTTGCCTCTCTTTATTCTTCTCATTTTGATAGCTCCTCTATCTTCGAACACTTCATCCACACAAAACTTTAACAAAAACTTTGTGAGATCCGTTAGTATAAGAAAGCAAACCACCACTTTAAGGTACTGTAATGAACTCATTGTTTATTTATATTGGTTTTAAACCTACTGTATTCCAACTTCTCTATGGTTCATACCCCCCGATACTAGCCATAGATTCATCAAAATAAGCAAACAACACACGAAAAACAGAATCTGTCAAAAACAGGACAGTCTGTAGTAATCTGGAAGTTTAGTAAACTTCTGTAACTCCTAAAATTATGAAATAAATTTGACAATTTGAACAATTTGTACAGAAGTAATGTACAGAAAGTTTCATACCCATTTGACCTTCCAGTAAAAAATTTAAATTCATGCACTACAGCCAAAGTTTCTGTTTTTGTTCTGCACATAGTAAACAAGCAATCTAATCATCCTAAAACCAAAGCTTGGCACATTATTTTTATAATACAATGGATATATACAAGGGGATAATTATTTACAGAGAAACTACCATGAAAAATTCTACATTGTTTCCGTGAGCATGAACACAAGTGCTCAAGGTCGACCCTCACTTCTTCAATGCATAACTTTCCAATCACTTCTCTTTTTGAAAAACTTTTTAGGCATGAGAGACAAGTAAAAAATATTTTTGGTATTTTTCATTCTTTAAATATTTTTTGTATGTTTCACCCACAACTAAACAGAAACAAAAAGGAAAAACAAAATCTACTTAGTGAAGAAAGCAAACAAGCACACACGAGAATATCAACCCCACGCTATTGCTCCCCGGCAACGGCGCCAGAAAAGAGCTTGATAATCCCAAAGTGTAGGGAATCATCGTAGCAATTTCCAAAGGTGGAAGTGATAAGTATGGAGTGTCGAACCCACAAGAAGCTAAAGGTAAGATCAATATTCTCTCAAGCCCTATCTGCCACTGATACGACTCTACGTACACCGAACGTTTGCTTCCAACTAGAAACGAGAAATAAAACTACGTTGTGGGTATGAAGAGGATACCTTTGCATGATATCTGAGAGCTAAAATATAAAAGTAGTTGCTGTTATCATAAAGTTAGAATATACTACTGAATATTATAAATAGCGAGTGTGGAATAATGATGGATCGGTGTGTGGAATTGTCCTAGGCAATTGTTAACAAGACCGATAGTCGTCATTGCAATTTCATATGAGGGAGAGGCATAAGCTCATATACTTTCTCTTCTTGGATCATATGCACTTATGATTGGAACTCTAGCAAGCATCCGCAACTACTAAAGATCATTAAGGTAAAACCCAACCATAGCATTAAAGCATCAAGTCCTCTTTATTCCCATACGCAACAACCCCCTTACTCGGGTTTGTGTTTCAGTCACTCACCAACCCACTATAAGAGAATCATGAACGCATTGCAACACCCTACAGAGGGAATCCCTCACGCTTGCGCGACACGGAGGGCACAATAGGACAGCACCAAAGTAAAACATACAACTAGTACCAATCTAGATCATCAATCAACCCAAAGACAAAGGATATCTACTCAAAACATCATAGGATGGCAACACATCATTGGATCATAATATGTGACATAAAGCACCATGTTCAAGTAGGGATTACAGCGGGTTCGGGAGAGTGGACCGCTTAAAATAGATGATGATGGTGATGTTGATGAAGACGATCACCGCGGCGATGATTCCCCTCCCTATGGCACTCCGGTGCCACCGAGAGAGAGGAGGAGAGGTTCTCCCCCTTGTGCTTCCTCCTCCATGGCCTCCCCCTAGATGGGGAGAGGTTCTCCCTCTGGTCCTTGGCCTTCATGGCGATGATGGCCCCTCCGGGATCCTCCTCCATGGCCTCCGGTGATGATGGCCCCCTCCGACAGGGTGCCAGAGAGGGCCTAGATTGATTTCTCGTGGCTACAGATGCTTGCGGCGGCGGAACTTCCGATCTAGGTTAATTTTCCGAGGTTTCTGTATTTATAGGAATTTTTGGCGTCGGTCTCACGTCAAGGAGGTGCCCGAGGCAGGCCCACGCGCCTGGGGGGGCGCCCCCACCCTCGTGGGCGCCCCGGGACTCTCCTGGCCCAACTATTTTACTCCGGGGTCTTCTTTTGGTCCATAAAAAATCATCAAAAATTGGCACGTCAATTGGACTCCGTTTGATATTCCTTTTCTGTAAAACTCAAAAACAAGGAAAAAACAGGAACTAGCACTGGGCTCTAGGTTAATAGGTTAGTCCCAAAAATCATATAAAATAGCATATAAATGCATATAAAACATCTAAGATGGATAATATAATAGCATGAATACTTCATAAATTATAGATACATTGGAGACGTATCACCGAGGCGTCTTGAGGCCCAAGGGGATGAACCGCCACTTGAATAACTTGTATTGTAACGCAAGATTAGTTAGTCACCGGGCCGGACACGATGTGTATGAGCTAGCCGGGACTCTATATGCCGTCGGGCATCAACCTAATTATATAAAGGGGTGACCCGGCGGCGGGTTAGGGGCAAGAAACAAGAGATCGAGAACTAGGTCAAGCGTATTCGCTCCCTGGTAATCGAAACCCAAGCAATATAACCCCAAACTGGATTAGGCCTTTACCTTCAGCGCAAGGGGCCGAACCAGTATAAACTCTCTGTGTCCTTTGTCCCGATTAACCCCTTTAAGCTAACCTAGTTGCGATGGCTCCACGACTAAGTCCTTCCGCTAGGACATCTGCCGTGTCAACTCCACGACACTACTCGATAGTTCAGTGTGCCATGCTTTACGGATTAGAATCGGGACTTCAAAGACGTTTTGAACGTCATGGAGCATATGAGATGTTCCAGGAGTTGAAGTTAATATTTCAAGCAAATGCCCGAGTTGAGAGATATGAAGTCTCCAACAAGTTCTATAGCTGCAAGATGGAGGAGAATAGTTCTGTCAGTGAACACATACTCAGAATGTCTGGGTACCATAACCACTTGACTCAGCTGGGAGTTAATCTTCCTGATGATAGTGTTATTGACAGAGTTCTTAAATCACTGCCACCAAGCTATAAAGGCTTTGTGATGAACTATAAGATGCAAGGGATGGAAAAGACAATTCCCGAGCTCTTCGCAATGCTTAAGGCTGCGGAGGTAGACATCAAGAAGGAGCATCAAGTGTTGATGGTTAACAAGACCACTAGTTTCAAGAAAAAAGGCAAAGGGAAGAAGGGGAACTTCAAGAAGAATAGCAAGCAAGTTGCTGCTCAAGGGAAGAAGCCCAAGTCTAGACCTAAGCCTGAAACTGAGTGCTTCTACTGCAAAGGGACTGGTCACTGAAAGCGGAACTACCCCAAGTATTTGGCGGATAAGAAGGATGGCAAAGTGAAAAGTATATTTGATATACATGTTATTGATGTGTACCTTACTAATGCTCGTAGTAGCGCCTGGGTATTTGATACTGGTTCTGTTGCTCATATTTGCAACTCGAAACAGGGGCTACGGATTAAACGAAGATTGGCTAAGGACGAGCTGACGATGCATGTCGGAAATGGTTCCAAGGTCGATGTGATCGCCGTCGGCATGCTACCTCTACATCTACCTTCGGGGTTAGTTTTAGACCTGAATAATTGTTATTTGGTGCCAGCATTCAGCATGAACATTACATCTGGATCTTGTTTGATGTGAGACGGTTATTCATTTAAATCAGAGAATAATGGTTGTTCTATTTATATGAGTAATATCTTTTATGGTCATGCACCCTTGATGAGTGGTCTATTTTTGTTGAATCTTGATAGTAGTGATACACATATTCATAATATTTATGCCAAAAGATGCAAAGTTAATAATGATAGTGCAACTTATTTGTGGCACTGCTATTTAGGTCATATTGGTGTAAAGTGCATGAAGAAACTCCATGTTGATGGGCTTTTGGAATCACTTGATGCTTGCGAACCATGCCTCATGGGCAAGATGACTAAGACTCCGTTCTCTGGAACAATGGAGCGAGCAAATGACTTATTGGAAATAATACATACTGATGTATGCGGTCCGATGAGTGTTCAGGCTCGCGGCGGGTATCGTTATTTTCTGACCTTCACAGATGATTTGAGAAGATATGGGTATATCTACTTAATGAAACATAAGTCTGAAACATTTGAAAAGTTCAAAGAATTTCAGAGTGAAGTGGAAAATCATCGTAACAAGAAAATAAAGTTTCTACGATCTGATCGCGGAGGCGAATATTGGTCTTAGTTTGAAATAATGTGGAATAGTTTCGCAACTCACGCCACCTGGAACACCACAGCGTAATGGTGTGTCCGAACCTCGTAACTGTACTTTATTAGATATGGTGCGATCTATGATGTCTCTTACCGATTTACCACTATCGTGTTGGGGTTATGCTTTAGAGACGGTTGCATTCATGTTAAATAGGGCACCATCTAAATCCGTTGAGACGACACCGTATGAAATGTGGTTTGGCAAGAAACCTAAGCTGTCGTTTCTTAAAGTTTGGGGTTGCGATGCTTATGTGAAAAAGCTTCAACCTGATAAGCTCGAACCCAAATCGGAGAAATGTGTCTGCATAGGATACCGAAAGGAAACTGTTGGGTACACCTTCTATCACATATCCGAAGGCAAGATATTCGTTGCTAAGAATGGATCCTTTCTAGAGAAGGAGTTTGTCTCGAAAGAAGTGAGTGGGAGGAAAGTAGAACTTGATGAGGTAGTTGTACCTTCTCTCGAATTGGAAAATGGTTCATCACAGAAGTCAGTTCCAGTGATGCCTACACCAATTAGTGAGGAAGTTAACGATGATGATCATGAAACTTCAGATCAAGTTACTACCGAACCTCGTAGGTCAACCAGAGTACGGTATGCACCAGAGTGGTACGGTAATCCTGTTCTGGAAGTCATGTTACTACACCATGACGAACCTACGAACTATGAGGAAGCAATGATGAGCCCAAATTCCGCGAAATGGCTTGAGGCCATGAAATCTGAGATGGGATCCATGTATGAGAACAAAGTATGGACTTTGGTTGACTTGCCCGATGATCGGCAAGCCATAGAGAATAAATGGATCTTCAAGAAGAAGACGGACACTGACGGTAATGTTACTGTCTACAAAGCTCGACTTGTTGCAAAAGGTTTTCGACAAGTTCAAGGAGTTGACTACGATGAGACTTTCTCACCCGTAGCGATGCTTAAGTCTGTCCGAGTCATGTTAGCAATTGCTGCACTTTATGATTATGAGATTTGGCAAATGGATGTCAAAACTGCATTCCTTAATAGATTTCTTAAAGAAGAGTTGTCTATGATGCAACCATAAGGTTTTGTTGATCCTAAAGGTGCTCACAAAGTGTGCAAGCTCCAGCGATCCATTTATGGACTGGTGCAAGCCTCTCGGAGTTGGAATATATGCTTTGATAGTGTGATCAAAGCATATGGTTTTATACATACTTTTAGAGAAGCCTGTATCTACAAGAAAGTGAGTGGGAGCTCTGTAGCATTTCTAATATTATATGTGGATGACATATTGTTGATTGGAAATAATACAGAATTTCTGGATAGCATAAATGGATACTTGAATAAGAATTTTTCAATGAAAGACCTCGGTGAAGCTGCTTATATATTGGGCATCAAGATCTATAGAGATAGATCAAGACGCTTAATTGGACTTTCACAAAGCACATACCTTGATAAATTTTTGAAGAAGTTCAAAATGGATCAGTCAAAGAAAGGGTTCTTGCCTGTGTTACATGGTGTGAAGTTGAGTCAGACTCAATGCCCGACCACTGCAGAAGATAGAGAGAAAATGAAAATCATTCCCTATGCCTCATCCATAGGTTCTATCATGTATGCAATGCTGTGTACCAGACCTGATGTGTGTCTTGCTATAAGTTTAGCAGGGAGGTACCAAAGTAATCCAGGAGTGGATCACTGGACAGCTGTCAAGAACATCCTGAAATACTTGAAAAGGACTAAGGATATGTTTCTCGTTTATGGAGGTGACAAAGAGCTTGTCGTAAATGGTTACATCGATGCAAGCTTTGACACTGATTCGGATGACTCTAAGTCGCAAACCGGATACATATTTATATTGAATGATGGAGCTATCAGTTAGTGCAGTTCCAAGCAGAGCATCGTGGCGGGATCTACGTGTGAAGCGGAATACATAGCTGCTTCGGAAGCAGCAAATGAAGGAGTCTGGATGAAGGAGTTCATATTCGATCTAGGTGTAATACCTAGTGCATCGGGTCCAATGAAAATCTTTTTTGACAATACTGGAGCAATTGCCTTAGCGAAGGAATCCAGATTTCACAAGAGAACCAAACACATCAAGAGACGCTTCAACTCCATCCGCGATCAAGTCAAGGAGGGAGACATAGAGATTTGCAAAATACATACGGATCTGAATGTTGCAGACCCGTTGATTAAGCCTCTTCCACGAGCAAAACATGATTAGTACCAAGACTCCATGGGTGTTAGAATCATTACTATGTAATCTAGATTATTGACTCTAGTGCAAGTGGGAGACTGAAGGAAATATGCCCTAGAGGCAATAATAAAGTTGTTATTTATATTTGCTTATATCATGATAAATGTTTATTATTCATGCTAGAATTGTATTAACCGGAAACTTAGTACATGTGTGAATACATAGACGAAACAGAGTGTCCCTAGTATGCCTCTACTTGACTAGCTCGTTAATCAAAGATGGTTAAGTTTCCTGACCATAGACATGTGTTGTCATTTGATGAACGGGATCACATCATTAGAGAATGATGTGATGGACAAGACCCATCCGTTAGCTTAGCATAATGATCGTTAAGTTTTATTGCTATTGCTTTCTTCATGACTTATACATATTCCTCTGACTATGAGATTATGCAACTCCCGAATGCCGGAGGAACACCTTGTGTGCTATCAAACGTCACAACGTAACTGGGTGATTATAAAGATGCTCTACAGGTGTCTCCGAAGGTGTTTGTTGGGTTGGCATAGATCAAGATTAGGATTTGTCACTCCGAGTATCGGAGAGGTATCTCTGGGCCCTCTCGGTAATGCACATCACTATAAGCCTTGCAAGCAATGTGACTAATGAGTTAGTTGTGGGCGAATGCATTACGGAACGAGTAAAGAGACTTGCCGGTAACGAGATTGAACTAGGTATGTGGATACCGATGATCGAATCTCGGGCAAGTAACATACCGATGACAAAGGGAATAACGTAATATTGTTATTGCGGTTTGACCGATAAAGATCTTCATAGAATATATAGGAACCAATATGAGCATCCAGGTTCCGCTGTTGGTTATTGATCGGAGATGTGTCTCGGTCATGTCTACATAGTTCTCGAACCCGTAGGGTCCGCACGCTTAATGTTCGATGACGATTTGTATTATGAGTTGTGTGTTTTGTTGACCGAAGATTGTTCGGAGTCCCAGATGAGATCACGGACATGACGAGGAGTCTCGAAATGGTCGAGAGGTAAAGATTGATATATTGGACGATAGTATTCAGACACCGGAATGGTTTCGGGATGTTTCGGATATTTATCAGAGTACCGAGGGGTTACCGGAACCCCCCGAGGAAGTAATGGGCCTTCATGGGCCATAGGGGAGAAAGAGAGGGGAGCCCGCAGGGTGGTGCACGCCCCCAAGGGAGTTCGAATTGGACAAGGGGAGGGGGCCGCGGCCCCCTTTCCTCTTTCCCTCTCCCTCTCCTTCCCTTTTCCCTCCGATGAGAAAGGAAAAAGAGGGGGGCTGAATCCTACTAGGAGTGGAGTCCTAGTAGGACTCGCCCCCCTTGGCGCGGCCCCTTGGTGGACGGCCTCCTCCTCCCCTCCTTTATATACAGGGGCAGGGGGCACCCCAAAGGACAACAGTTGTTCTCTTAGCCGTGTGCGGTGCCCCCTCCATAGTTTACTCCTCCGGTCATAGCGTCGTAGTGCTTAGGCGAAGCCCTGCGCGGATCACATCACCATCACCGTCGCCACGCCGTCGTGCTGACAAAACTCTCCCTCGACCCTCTGCTAGATCAAGAGTTCGAGGGACGTCATCGAGCTGAACGTGTGCTGAACTCGGAGGTGTCGTACGTTCGGTACTAGATCGGTTGGATCGTGAAGACGTTCGACTACATCAACCGTGTTAACCTAATGCTTCCGCTTTCGGTCTATGAGGGTACGTGGACACACTGTCCCCCTCTCGTTGCTATGCATCTCCTAGATAGATCTTGCGTGATCGTAGGAAATTTTTTGAAATTGCAAGCTATGTTCCCCAAAAAATACTTGTCCCTACTTTGCTGCATCACCCTTTCCTCTTCAAGGGAAAAACCAACGCAAGCTCAAGAAGTAGCAGACACCCATGGAGTTGTGGCAACACACAATGCGGGAGAAGTGGTAGGCAGGTAGCGGCACCAGGGCGAGAGGCGAGAGCAGCCCAGCAGCGGTGGCGTGGGCTGAGGGATGACATGAGGCGGGATCAATGTCAGCTTGAAGCTAGAGTGGAATATTAGAAGTGGCACACAACACGGGAACATCAACAAACATCAAGAATGTAGAGATACCAATGGTAGGAGGGGCGTAGGAGGCTGAGGGAGGCACACAATATCGACATGCAGGTTTATGGAGCACCAGTATTGGGCAAGAAGAAGAAGCACCAAAGGCGAGACAATGCGGGTGAGTTGGAGCGGCGTTGTGTGGGGGATAGAGGTGGGTCTAGACCCGCTTGTCAGTGACGATCTCGGAATCGACACCACTGCTTTCGGTGGTGTTGTTTGTGATAGCCTGGGTGGATAGATTTCAAAGGCGCGCATTAGTTACCCACTGCCAGCGAGTTGGGCAGCCCTCAGATGACGTGGTAACTCAGTCAAAACCTCTAACGTATGCGAAAAGCAGTTTCTACTATGGCGAGGCGGGAATTAAACAAGTTTGAGACTTTGAGGTTGTGTAGTAACTGGCTTTCTGAGTACATGGTTGAATCATGAACCATCTGGTCCGTTGAGGGTTGGAAATTGGATATCTCAAACATAGATAGACATATACACATGGTTAACTTGTGAGCCTTATTTCTGTTTTACGAAATACATCTGGTGAAGTTTCAATTTTCAAGCAAATGTAGAAACCATGACACGACAATAGGTGAACATCAATGTCCATTCACTCCAGGACAGGTGGCATACGGTAGAAATACGGAACACGACAAGGTTCCTCCTCCACATTAAGGATTCCTGATGTCTCATATGACTCGACGCTATCTACGAGTGTCTCCTCCAACTTCCTCGGTTTCCATCCTAGATTCTTAAGTTTATCTGAATTCATCCCAAGCTTATAATCCACATCAACCAGTCTAAACAAAAAAAGTGGTGAAAATCTGGTGGAAATAATAACCACATAACCACAAACATGAAAGTATGTTAATATGACTTACTTGTCTGCATAGTTATAGCTGGGGTACATGCTCTTCATCAAATCCACCAAATCTTTTACGTCGATTTGGTGTTCTGAACATATGTACCTCTGATATGGTCCTGCCTTGTTGTATAACAGCAGTAGTGCATCAGCAACATCACGGACGTCTACTATGGGCCAGAATTTGTTATTTATTGTGTCAGGACCTCCTGCAATTAATCCAACTAATGGAGATATAATAGGGTAAAAAAGATGAAGAAAATAATTTATCTATTTCTTGAACTCCTCTGTTGAACTAATGTAGTACTAATGTAATCCTTGGGATAAATGAGAAGAGAAATGTTGAGAAAACATGATGAGTAGATCACCACTAAACCTTTTATGATATAGCGGAGGAATTTGGTGGTAATATTGAGCACATCAGCCTGCAACAGTGGGCCAAAGACCGCACCGGAGCAAAATGTAATGACATGTAATCCATTTTTCTCTGCGTATTCCAGGGCCATCTCTTCAGCTTCCGTCTTGGCAAGGGCATACCAGATCTGCCAAAAGTAAGTTAGTCCGCCTGCCCTAGTACCTCTCAACGGCCATCTATAGGAATAAGTTACTAACCATTTATAGATCTTGCACAATTTTAGGATTTATGAAATATGAAAAATATTGTATTTTCACATAAAGAAACTAATTAAGGTACACATCAGCATGTTTTCATGTGTTCCGTGGTGAATATCAATCTCTCTGGAGACTTGGTGCATGAATATCTTAATTAATCATCGTTGCTGACCTCATTTTCCTTGCAGAACTCTTTGTCTGACCAGCAATTCTCATCTTTCAGTTTATCTAGAGGCCAATTTGGGTTCAAAGTAATAGCAGTGCCGGATGAAACCACAATAAGTTTTTGAACGCTCATAGCAGAGCAAGCCTTAAGCACATTCATGGTGCCATTAACAGTAGGAGCCATCATCTCTTTCTGCACAATTCAAACTTAGGACCTTATTAAAAATTACATGTGTACCTAAGAAAGAGTGAGCTTGTAATACTTATAATCTTACTTGACCTCATAAAAAACATATTTACATCCTAAGAAAATGTTGTTACGACCGGGCCTAATGTTGTTGCAGGTATAGATTGAAAATGTTGAATACTACTTTTCACCCCCACCTGTGTAGTGCTGAATTTTTTTACCACCCTCCTTATTTTTACCCATAATTTGCGCATCATTTTGTCGTTTACTTGACATAAGGAATATACACGTTCTGACAGAGTGCCCCGTCTAACAGGACCATGCGGCTCCTAACGTGGCCATGTCAACATTTTATGAAACATAGTAACTAATTAGATTGAATAAAATTTATAACTTGCCCTCACTTACTTTAGAATGAATGTTTTTATCCTAGAAATCATTACAATCATTCTGTATATTACATTTTTTCTTCATATTTCTCATTCCAATTTAGAATTGAAATGCAATCTACTAAGCTTAATGAATTAAACTAAGATCAAATTCAAACCATTTTTCTTTCTAGAATTCCTAATTTGTTGTACACAAATAATACATTTTTACTGAGTTTTGATTTCTATTTTTGGTTTGTATCTTAAATTTAAATCTAATTTTTAGTTAATTTGAAATGTGTTAATTTTACTACGTCAATTATATTTCATGTAAATGATTGTAACAACAAATTACTAGAATTGTAAGATTGAAAATCAGCCAACCAGCCTCAAGTGAATGTATTTCATTGCTTGCCTCTTTATCAACCATCTTGTCTATGGGCACTGGAGAGGCAAGATGGAAGACACCATCGCACCCGACAAACGCAGTTGCCACTGCGTCGTAGTCGAGCATGTCTGCCTTAAACAAACGGAGATTTTCCAGGGCCTTGTCTAATTGTTTGAGATATGCATTCTTTGGATCACCTAAAATAGAAGTTAACAATTATTCACCTATACGAGGAGTGTGAGTACATGATAAGAACATCCGCACCACAATTACACTCTTAGCCCATGCGGCCATATACTAGTTCAAATTCCATGAAACACAAGGACCAATGGCTTAGCTTGCACACGCCAACTCAAGTATCGTGTACTTTTGTTCTAGGAACTCTTTCAATTGCTTATGAGAATATAATTCTATCTAAGTCAGAACTTATATTACACAAGAACGAAAACCTATCATGAACAAGAAGGATATGCACTGGAGTATAATTAAACACGGAGATGATAACAGGGGTACAAGAAATGAAGATGAAGCTTACAGTGAAGACTCGAGGACTTCGGGCCATTTCTTTTGGTGACTTCTAGAATAAGCCGGGTATCAGCTTATTCTAGAAGTCCAACCAAAATTTTCTTTTTACAAGCCTACTACTCACTGTGAGGACATGAATGAAATATACAATATGAAACTTCATAATTTCATCCATAGAGTGTTGTGCCCCCCCCCCCCCCCCCCCCCCCACACACACACACACACTCGGGCACCATGTACTTCAAAGTAGTAAAAGACTACGTTCACTTTTATAGTCCGTATTTAGAGAAGAGGCCACTTAAGGTTATTTTTTGGTTTCGTCCAATCATTAAATAACTTGATTACAGCAACAGCAACAACTCACCAATACGAGCATACCCATGATTACTAGCGCTTCCTCTGACTCAAATACACATTAATTTTCTGGCCCCACTATTATTTGCAGTAGCTGAAATGGCGACGCAGAATTAGCTTGTGGCAGGTACATACTCCAGCTTTGTTCATCCCAGATATCACCATTTCTCATGTTTGATTTGGGGAACACAAAACTAAACAAGGTGCGGAGAGCAAAGCAAAGAGAACGCGCAGGCGTGGCACGTACATGGGTCGCGGACGGTGGCGTGCACGGCGTAGCCGCGGGCGAGGAGCAGCTTCACGAGCCACGAGGCGATGTACCCGCCGGCTCCGGTGACGCACACCCGCGGCTGCGACGCCATCTCTTTCCTCTGGTCTCCGGCGATGCCGTCCTCTCTATCCATCCCGTCCTGTCGTCCTCTCCTACTTCTACGAGAGGTAACGGGCGAAGCAACGACGAGGTCCGGGTGCTCTACGCAAATCCATTGGAGCAGCGCACGACGACTACCTGTTATTTATTCCCCGCAGAAAGAAAAAGAAAAGACTACCTGTTATTTTACTTGCAAGGCTGTGGTCAGCCAGGCTCTAAAAAATATATGCAGGATTGTATAAGGAATTTTGCGTCGTACACCCCGCTAAAAGTTTACACGAATACGTCTACTTGATTCCTGCACCATAGAATTTGTCTCAAAATCTGTTTGATGGCATCACAGGGAAAAACAAACGGGCATTCTAGAGCAAGCACGTCCGGCCTGCGGTGTTCCAGTCTCACGGTGGCGACGTGTAAATGCCATCGCCACCCCGGGCATAAAAACCGAAGACCGAAGACCGAACCCGAAAAGACCGAGACCAAACCCGAAAAGACTGAACTAGCAAAGACCGAATAAAAAACCGTATGCAAAAATAGAAGACCGAACTAGGTATGGTCTGTTCGGTCTTGTTGTTTTGAGGACCGAGTAGCCTGTATAGACCGAATTACTAAAAGCCCATCCTAAGGCCCGTCTAGCCAGCCCAATGGTCACACACAACTACACGAGTACAGACGGTGGTGTTTGGTTATCTAGTCCTAGTCCTAGGACTTTTTCTAGTCCTTAGGACTTTTTGAAAAAGACTCTCAAAGAGGTGCTTCTAAGGACTTTTAGTAAAAAGTTCAAAAAAATCTCACCCTGTTTGGTTTATTAGGGACTTTTTCTAGTCCCAACACAAAAAAGTCCAACCAAACACCCCCTTAGTCCTCACTTCACGATTCACAGGAACCAGTCGGCACCCTGATTCACTCCCGTTCCTCTTTTTCTCTCCCACTACGAACCCTAGCCGCCGCGTGCCGCGCGCCGCCCACCGCTGTGGCCCGATGCCCCGTGACGACTGACGACTGCGGCACCGAGGCGCGCCGCACGCCCTGACCAATGAAGAGCGGCGCCCACAGCGGCAACCCTGACCGGTGAAGACCGGCGCCCGAGCGGCAGTCCTGACTGGTGAAGACCGGCGCCCCGCGTCGACAACCTCGACCCCCCGTCGGTCGCTCCACTTCCCGCGACGGGGCCGTCCGCCGCCGGTGCTCCACCTCCTGACGGCCGGTTCAACAGGTGCAGTCCCTGACCACCACTCGTCCTCT
Source organism: Triticum aestivum (assembly GCF_018294505.1). Lineage (NCBI taxonomy): Eukaryota > Viridiplantae > Streptophyta > Magnoliopsida > Poales > Poaceae > Triticum > Triticum aestivum. The sequence goes on along the minus strand of NC_057808.1, from coordinate 69,267,453 downwards.
TCCACACTGTTCGCTGGCTCGCCACCTGCTGCCATCTTTCGGTTCTCCACATCACAGCTGATGGTTACTTACTTCATCTCTCTATGTACATATATGATACATGATTCCCATGAAATCAGCGCTCCTGCAAGTGTTTTGTAGGCAATACATGCCTTGCTTTCTGTCAAATGTTAGCACTTGGAGACAACAAATAGAACTCTGTACTGTACTACACTTAACTAGAGTAGTGTCAAATATTAGCACAAGATTATTTCTGTAGTCATTTGGGTTGTTTTTGCAACCATAGTAATTTGTTTTCTATTTATTTCTGCACTTCAACTTCTATCCATGCAGTCTTGTAAAAGCAACACTTTAAAATGGAACATTCAGAGTGCGGATTTGGGCAAGATAACTGAGAAGAATCACACACTTTAGCAGCTTCAATAGTTTAGTACTACTAGTAGGAGTAGAGAATTTATATCTATAATCCTCTTTGTTATTGCAAGATAAATCCTGGGTACAGAATTCCTATGTACATAGTAAAGCATTTGTGCTTGTTTCCTAAAACTAGATATATACATGGTATATATCATTTTGGTAGCTGATACGAGATACACAAAGATGGGTTATATGCACCTTATGTTCTTATTTGCTCATGTCAATGTTGTTTGACAGACCAATGTCCTCTTTTGTGTAGATGTTTCCTATACCGGAATCTAAATATGATGAGGAGTTGAATGAGAAAGATGCCGAAGCAAAAGGTGCCTAAGGTGCCAATCTAGAAGCTGCTCAAGATGACAAGCCAAAAGAACAGAAGCAAATGACGTCATGAATCTTGTTGTTGGACCATGAATTACGAATCTTCTTACTTTGTGTCATATGAATCTTGTTACTTGTTGTCAAGTATAAACATGTATTGGTATTTTGTTGTTGTCAAATATAAACATGTATTGGTACTGAAAGTAACTCGCTGTATCAATTAATTTGGTCTGTTTGGTCTGGACCGAAGACCGAATAGTAAAGACCGAAGACCGAATAGTGTAGAACCGAAAAGACCGAAATTATTTCGGTCTTCAATTCTGGAAGACCGAAAAGACCGAACCGAAAAGACCGAACGCCCAGGGCTTCGCAGCGTCGCGTGATGGCCACGTCGCGCTGTAGTGACGTTCAAAACAAAAAAGTCCATATCAAAAATAGAAATGCCTATGAAATACTCCATAATGCAAGAATCTTAGTTCAGAAAAAACAAATCTGCAGGAATCGATCATACAAACCAAATAACACGTGTTGGAAAATTGTCAACGCGAAAACCACTTTCAGTCCTCCAAACTTCGTATGAAAACCATTTTTTGCCAAAGAGGCCCCTAAGTTTTCCTTGTTCCTGTGACAAGCAACTAATCCTCCAATAAAGTTCCCAGGTTGCAACCAGACCTTCCATTACACCTTCACGTATTTTCCACTCCCGTAAGGGGACGGAATTATAATCTTTTCTTATTACTATGGTTTTTTGAGTCATGCGAATCAGAGAGGCCCTTTCTTCTGGACAAAATCACCAGAGAACGGCTAGAAAATGGTTTCAGCTCGTGGCTGTGTCCTGCAGCCAGAGAGATGGGTTCAGCACCGTTCAGAAAAGAAGGATGGATTCAGCAGCCATTTATTTTGCAGCGATTTGTTGGTTCTACTTTGTGCATTATATAGAACTTGAACATCAGATCACTCCAAGTCTCCTCGTCGTTACTTCGTGCATTATAGAGGTACTACTATGTATAGAAGTAGCGTCAAGAGTACTCCTACGAGAGGTACAGAAACATAATCAATCTCCTACACGCAACGGGGGAAGCATCGTGGGGGTCGGCATCGTATACTCCTGCAGTCCTGCTTTTTTTTTTAAACTTTTTTGTGTGTGTGGGAGGAGTCCTGTTATTTTACTTGGCACACCTATGGTCAGCCAAACTCTGAAGAACGCGAGTCTCTGTCACGGCAGCTGTCAAGCGATGGTGCACTTAACTCCTTCGTCTGCTTGCCGGTTAAAAAGAGGATCCTAGCTAGCTCTTGAGAATATTCCATAGATCTTTTTGATTATGTATGTACAGTAAAAGATTGAGTACCATAGGAAGTTTTGAAGGACTACTTCATATGCAGTTTCAGAGAACTCCATAGTATATATAGATATCCTAAAACGCTAGGACGGGAAAAGAAAACCCCGCAGGAGCCACATCTACTTGGTTCCTACCTGATATAATTTGCATCAAAATATGTTTGATTACATCACAGGGACAGCAATGATGGCATCATAGGAGAAAACAAAAGGTCTATGTCAATAGTGAAATTTCTATGAAATATAATGCACATGAATCTTCTTTTATTATAGAAAAGATAAAACATGTAGAAGTCAATCCTACAAACCAAACAAGACACCGAGGAAAATTATTAATGAATTTCAGTCCTTCAAATTTCCTATGAAAATTATTTGAGCCGAAGGGGCCCCTGGATTTAGCGTGTTCCCGTGACAGGCAATTAATCCTTCAGTAAAGTTCATACCATGCTGCAACCAGAGACCTTCTATTGCACCTTCACGTATTTCTCATTCCCATATGATTCAACATGGGGGTGGAATTATTATGTTTTCTTATTACTATGTTTTTTCGAGTCACGGGAATCAGGGAGGCTCTTTCTTCTAGATAAAATCCCCAGAGAACCGCTAGAAAATGGATTCAGAATGAGACTGACAGGATTTTGACCTTGAGTGGTTTCACGTTCATAATCAACGCCACACGATATCACATCACAAATTAGACCATTCTAGTCCCTCTTGATTTCTCCCCAAGCCGTGCTCACTCCAGGGATAGTTTCGCCATTGTCAAGGCTAGCATCTGAACCCCGTTTGCCATGTCCTCGGGCGACGCATACTCTTCGGGCTTGTGGCTGTATCCTGCAGCCAGAAAGATATGTTAGGCACCGTTCAGAAAAGAAGGATGAATTCAGCAGCCATTTATGTTGTAGTCGTTTGTTAGTTTTACTTCGTGCATTATAAACTTGAACATCACATCACTAAGTCTCCACCAAACACAGAAGCAATACCCTGACTTTTCAATATCCACCAGGATCTATACTATAAAAAACATATGGCATATACTTCCGAACTGGTATCGGATTTTATATCATCTCGGACATTGCAGCATCTTCATTTTGACAAAAGATATGATTGCGTTATGGAGGAGCGGAGTACAAACCTTTGTAACAGGGAATGAAGATCATACCCATTGGTGATATTCTGCAGAGCAAAGACAGGTGCATGTGTTACTCGAGAGCACTCACAATGAATGCACTAAAATGATACTAGAAACTAGAAATGAAGTAAAGCACCACGTTGCAAATATTGCTAAATGAGAAAATCTCTGTTGGGGCCTGGTACTTCACCTGGCCATGAAGAGTGAATCGTGATAAGCTCTGCTTATCATCAATTTGTATTCTAGGCCCAGCTGTTTTGCAGCAAATTCCATTGCGTTTATGACTGATTTGTCAGACAGAGCAGGCGGATCCTGGTTGATGATCTTGAATTCCGATAGTTCTACTCCACGGATCTTTGATATGTCAATGGCAGATTTGTGAACCTTCTCAATGACATAATTCCTTCTTTTCTCATCAATATCTCTTACATCTGTACATATGATATTTTGGATTTACTGGTTGAAAAAAAAACCATTTCCCCTTAGGAAAAACAATAGTTGTTGCGGAAGTTACAGGCTCCTACCAATTTCTAGGTGTGATTTACTTGGGATGCTATTGATAGCTCCGGGATGTAGCTGCAGAATACCTATACGAGAATAATTTGTTAGAAAAATATAATGTGGGCAAGCCTTCCTTGACCAACTTCTTAAGATGTTGGTTGACCAGTAGCTGCATAAGCATACTTTCACAATGAAAAAATATTCGAATATGTAACTGAGCACCTAGTCTACAACAGATAAGTACAAACCATGCTCACTATTCCTTTTATTTAAGCATCAAATTATTTATCTCAAAAAGAACATCAAAATACTTTTCATGTTTTCAAGTTGTTAAGTCTCATGGCTTAGCTAAGTATGGATACATATTCTGCATTTCATCAGATGTGCATTTATTTTAACAGTTGAGCAAAGAAATGATCAAAGGAAGGTTCAATACAGATATAGGAAACATAGGAATAGGAAAACCACAGAAATTTGACATTTGCTGGTGCAAAACAGAGAATTGCACAACACAGAAAAACAGCAGAATAGTCATTTGGATGAAACCCATGAACATTGACTTGATCCTACGTGATTAAATCTTAAAGTGAGGTTCAGGTGGATGTTCAAATTCTTATGGAATTGAGGCACAGGATCAAATCCATAGGAATTCGCTAGCACCATTCCTTTGATCCAAAGGCAATCCATAGGAAAAAATCATACGGACTGGAATCCTACAATCCATAGAGGGCTTAAAATGAATATAATTTTGGAAATGCAGGCTAAGCATCCTATTCACCGGATTCAAAACATGCTTTGTGCAACTGCAAATCATTTTGTAGAGGAACACATAAGTCGGTAGCACATGCATGAGCTAGTACTACTACACATGACTTAGAAAATAAAAGCCAATTTATCAAACATACCAACTGTTCCAACTGTATCTATCGATCCTGATTCCAAAACATATTTCTCAACTGCTAATGCCAGCTCAGCTGCCGCCAATCCAGCATCATTTCTGCAAAACACTGCTTCGGCTCTTTACCATACATATATGTGGAGACCCTTCAACAGTAACGCCAAAAAATGGATGCTAACCTTGCGGGCATTAGCACTGCTCCAGCATGACCCCCATTCCCCTCAAATTCCACCTTAATACTTGCAGGAGCAGCAATGGCAGTTACAATGCCAATTGGGATGCCTGTTCATAAGAACAGCCATGAGTAAGAGATGTTTCGAACCACATACGTACTGATACAACTAAAACAAATCCGACCTTCTTTTTCCAAAATGGGGCCCTGTTCAATGTGCAATTCTATAAAAGCAAAATATGCATCTTGGTTCAAAAACACATTATGTAGATCGTCTGGGTGTATCTTGTAGCCAGCAGAGTCAGCAGCATCAACAAATGATACATTGTGGTTGTCAACTGTCCTTTTTAGTGATCGAACTAGTTCTTCGCTCCCTGCCATTAAGCGGCTGCACATTTTCAAAGAGTGCACATATGAGAACCGACAAACTAAGACCAAGCGACAATTAGCTCAAGCAGAATTGATAGCATTTCTTAGAATAACATGTAACTTGTGGTAAATGAGGGTGAACCTTCCCAAGCAGCTAATTCCAAATCGTGTAGGCTCCTCTGATGTAAACATAATAACCTCCAAGGATCTTTTTGGCTGGAAACCAGACCTGTATGACACATGCAGGCCAAGCAAGTAAGATTTTTCTGAAGATGAAAATCACAATGGAGTTCACATTTATATTAGCCTGGAGTCATGTCTCCGAGCGTGTGACAACATTGAAAAAAATATGCCAGGTTTTCTTCAATATGAAAGTATAACTTAATCTAATATTTGTATAGCCTTATGTGGTCTCAAGTGCAGTTTAACCATCTGACACTTTGAATAAAAGAAAGGTAAATAACATGTACAATGGCCTAATATCAATCCAAAAGAAGGGAAAATGAAATTTATGTTCAAAAAATGGTGAAAAAAATTAGTAGACAGAATTCATACCTTTGGAGCACACTGATTGCCTCAAGAGCACCCAGAACACCAACGACCCCATCATATTTGCCTGAAAATGGAATGGCATCAACATGAGAACCAGTTGCAACTGCTCCTAGTTCTGCCTCAGAACCCACCCTGTAGAAACAAACACACTGTTACAATGTGAAACACAATTAGCCAGCAGAAATATGTTCCTTTTGTACATATCAAGTCCAATGCCGAGAGTTTCAGCACATCAAGTAAATCCAAACTGGGAACAAGAACAGTAATAAAAGTAGTTTCATAGTTGGCACATTATCAGATGCGGTCATTCCTATCATGCCAATACATTATCAGTTCGGCAACTCGAGCAAGAAAAAAAAAGAGCAGCATGGTAAAGTTATTATTCCAACCATACAAATCATATAAATTCAAAGCTGATTGGCGAAAGAATCGTTTGCAATTGTCCATTGCTAACAACTTTCAAATTCAGACACATAAACAAACAACAGAATCCCAGAGGTATCAAGTACCAACTCACCAGCGGCCAAATATGTTGCCAACGGCATCTTCTCGAACAGAGAGGCCAAGCTGTTTCATTATCCCTTTAATATACCTATATATGCATTAAGAGAAGAGATCAATGATCAGCATAGGGTAGCTACTAGGCAGAAATGCACGCTGTTACGGGCCAATAGCATGTATACTGTACACACAACCATAGTTACAAAAGGCACGCCTAGGCTCTAGGCGATAGCAAAACGCCTAGCGGTTAATTGCGCTTAATGTGCACATAATTGTGCTTAAGCAAGCGCTTTGGTCAGAAAAGCACAAGGCAGTAGCAAAAACTCACAATTAATGCCTAGCGTTTTTTTTTTAAACTTTGCACAGAACCATTCAAAATTTGACGGTCAGTCTTTGAAACCAGAAGCAACGTAAATTCAGAACATAATAATCCAGAGTGATCAATTAATTATATGTCAATGAAATAAATTTCTGTCGAGTTTGAAATGAATAACAAGCCAATTTGACTCCAAGAAAACTGGAGGCAATCAGAGTAAAGGCGAACGAAGCTATTTTAATTGCAACTACTCGCTAACTCTCGTGACCAGGGAACATAGCTAACCCTCACGAGTCAGGGGTACGGGAAATCTGAACTGGCTGTGGTATCCTCACCTTCGAGCTTGCACATCCTTGTCGCTGTACAGAACACGCGTCACCGACGGCGCCGGCGAGTCGGAGAACGAGGCCAGTTCATCAATCTGCGCAACCAAAGACGAAGAGAAACCATCACCGCCACATTGCCAACCCCAACATATCACCGGGAACCAATTAGAAGGTGGACGCGCGCGGATCACAGTTCACTGATACTGCGCGCGCCACGTCCGCGGTCACCGGCGGCCTGGCCGGCGCGAGGGACGGGAAAGCAGCGCAAGGGGAGAGGAGGAGGAGGAGGAGCATGGAACGGCGCCGTGTACCTGGCGCTGGAGACTTTCGGAGTCTACGCGCAAGGGGGAGGCGCGGCCGCCCTCGCCGTCGTCGGAGGCGGGGAAGCCGGCGAACTCCTCCATCGTCCGCCGCGCCGCCGCGTCGTCGTGGCCCTGTACCCCCGCCGCGGCGCCGGTGAGGAGAAGGAGGGAGAGGAGGAAGGGGAGCATGGTTGGTTCCGCACGCAGCTGCTGCTTCCGCTGGCCCGATGGGAGAGGTGGGAGATGACGCGACGGCACTGCAGTGGTGTGGTGTGGTGGCGAGGAAGACGACATGAGTCCACCACGAAACAAACGAACGAACTAAACAACTCGGGCACTACTGGCTCGGTGGGGCCCACTGCCCACCCGGCCCGGCCCACGAGAGAGACGCGAAAAGCCAAGGCCCAGGGACTCGTTTGGGCCCGGCCTGCAGGGCCGCCGCAGCTAGTATATAGGTATGTCGAAAACGGCAAGCGCACGAGCACACAACCCGCTCTCGACCCAAATCCTCACCCTTCCCCTCCCCCGTGCTCCTTCGCTCCCGTCAAAACCCTCGCCCCCACCTCTCCGGCGGCGGCGGCGGCGGCCGTGCTTCCTCTCCGGCGAGGGCTGCCTCCACGTCCGTACAAGGTTCACGCTCTGCACTCTCTCTCTCTCTCTCCCTCTCGCTCGCACTCTGCCACCCGTAACCCTGTAGCTTGCTCGCGCGGTCGAGCGTAGGTGAATAGCTCGCGCGCGCGTGTGGTAGCTTACTCTGGATGCGGACGCGCGGTTGCGTGATTGGTGGCGCGCGCGCGGGCTCCAGTGCTCCGGATTTAGGGTTCGGAGGCCGTGCGCCCTCCACGTCGCTCCTTGGCGACCGACGCTTAGGGTTTGCGTGTGGATCCGCGGCCTATGTGCTTAGTGAGGTGTAGAGCAACATCTGGTTGGGTTTTTGGTGGTTTCACCGTGCAAGCTCTGGCCCGTGCAAGGGTTAGGTGATGCTGTGGCTAGCGCATCTAGAGTATGTGCAGAGAGTTTATGCTACTTTGCTGTGGTTGACAGTGGTTTTTGGTTGTGTGTTGCAGAGAATATGGATGGGCCTGCTGAGACTCCTGCTGTTACGGAGCATGAGATGAGCGAGATCCCTAATCCTACCAGCGGTGAGCAAGCCGATGCTAGCATTGAGGAACAAGCCAATCCTGAGAGTGATGTGCCAGAGCAGATCAAGGAAGAAGCGGAAAATACATCTGATGAGGAACCCAAAGGCACAAACAATGAAGAATCTGGGAACCCGAGCGATGAAGCGCAGGTGACTGTGAAAGATGAGGATATGGGGGATCAGAATAGCGAGGACCAGGCTATCCGTTCACTTGAAGAGCCAGCTGAGGCAGAGCAACTGGCCAATGTGGAGACGGAAGACAAATGGCCTGGGTGGCCTGGAGAAAGTGTGTTCCGTGTACTGGTTTCTGCCCAAAAGGTGGGTGCTCTCATTGGCCGCAAAGGGGAGTTTATCAAAAGAATGTGTGATGAATCCAAAGCCCGCATAAAGATTCTTGATGGCCCACCAGGTGTTCCAGAAAGAGCTGTGAGTTCTTCATTCTCTTGTACCATCCTGGATTGTTATTATCACGGTTTTCAGTAGTGTTGTAGGTCTGTGCCTTCTAGGCATCCTGAGTACATGTGAAAGCCAAGGTTGATTTGTGGCCCATATCAGTATTTTTTTTTTGTTCTATAGTTGCTTTAATAGAACGATGCAGAGGTATATTGGTTTGTTGCATAATGGTGATCTGTTTTTGTGGCTGTCTTGAAGGATCGATGTGCTAGCAAGCCTTACAACTATATGGTAGCTATAGGACTGTACAACACCTTACAATTATATTCTGTGTTGATGTGCCTTCTCATATTCTTATTTGCCGGGTTATCAGAAGTTCAGAATGTTTGTGTATGTGTTGTCTTGATGTGCTATAGACTATAGTTTACTTGTAGATGCCTATAGTAATTGGCAACGGAAGGCCTTATTAGTCTCGCACTTAAAAAATCATAGATATGAAAAGATCAACTGGTTCTCAATTTGTATGCTGTACAATGCCGTATTAATGTACATTTGTAGTTGCAGATTGATTTTGCTCTTATAAGGAACCAATTGCTCAATTAGGGATGCTTACTGTCCTTGAGTTCTGAAGAGGCAATCTGTTTCAGATGCTTCTGAATGTTTCAAAAATAGTTAAGACTCGTGAATCTGGGGCTTAATAGTGCTCCATTTAATTATGATCACTATCACTGCTAAATCAGACTGAAGGTTTATAATTTGGAAGATTGGATCATCAAAGATATTATAAAAAATACTTTTTACATTTCGTATTGTTCATAAAAAACAATGCAATATTAACCACCTGCTTATATATGGAATGGCTGTATGCCTTTGTTGCTACAACCAGCAAGGAGCAAGCGAATATTTTGATATTGGTTTGACTAGTTAAGTGAAGTCCTAACAAAGAGTTAGTTTAGTCCGGAAGCAGCTATTGATAATTTTGGATTTTTACATGGATATAGAGTAATTGTTGCACTCTGAAATACTTTTCTAGAATAAAATGATTGATCATATGGTAGGAGTACTGCTATCGGCCAACTTAAGAACATTAGGTATAATTGTCAAAATTGTAGCGAGCTTCCAGATTTATTCATGAACCGTGTGGATAATTTTGGATGTTCTTGCTACAAAAAGAGCTGATTAGTTATAGTTGTAAATATTGATATTTGTAATGCAAATAAAAAATAATTATAACAGGACAACACAAGACATTGATATTTATGCTACTATTCATAGAAGTTTCTGCACAAGTATGGAACCTGTAAAACGCAAAACAAGCAAACTATCCATAGAGTGACATTAAGTCGAAAACTTAATGGTGACGATAACAGTAAGAAACTAATCTTTGCAGGTTCTCACTGCAGTCTAAGGCCTCAAGTCATATCCCATTTTGTATCCAAAATAGACGAACAGTCATGGTTACCAGATTCAGTTTTGTGCTCATCTGCTGCAAATACGATTTTAAGTCTTTTGAGTATTGGATGAAGATCCCTGTCAAGAAGCTCCACATATTGGCTGGTAATTCCATGACCCGTTTGATTTTTTGGCCAAAAGGAAATCAGTTGGCAAAATTTACAGGGCTAAAATAGTATGAAAAAGCTTAATCCTAACCATTTCATTAAATCCTAGATGGTTCTTTCAGAAAATGACAATATCTTCAAAGTCAAAATATACAAGTGGATGCCCGTCAACAGCAAGTAAAAATGCCATTTATAAAGCTTTCTTTAGTATTCAATATTTTAGGAATTCGTACTAACTGAAGCAGCATTCACAGTCCAAAATAATAATATTATTACTTAAATAATGAGCAAGTATATTAAGTTGGATGGGAAATTTCTGGGCTTATAATGTATATTGCTCCATAGTGCTGTGCATAACCACTTCAGCATCAGATGTCATGATCTTATTTACAACTCTGAAGTTATGCAATCACAATGGGAACACATAGTTTGGCACTCTGATTACTTTAATTGGCAGTTTCATTTCACGCTTTTTTATTCTTTGAGAGATGTAATATAAATGTTACCAGAAAGAGTAAATACTATTGCATTCCACAGTGCAGCGCAGGAATGAACCAAACATGCCCCAATTAACACATCTTGGATAAATTGTGCTAAAATAGGGGAGGATTGATATTCTAAAATCTGCCCAGCTGAACATAAGCTGTTCTTGCCTAGGCTGAATCAGATGCGGGAGGTGTCCAAATGTGGATGCCCTTCAGTTTGTTTAGCAACATGCAGCATTTTGATTATTTTGGTGTTGGGGTAGTAGTAGGTGTAGTGTAAGCATTGTGGTCATTTCATCATCCAACTAACGTAGGATGGAAATATATGCTTATCCTTGCAATGCCATATTGTGTCTCCTCAATGCGCGTGCATATTGCTACTAATTATTGCTTTCCTGTATTATCCATCCTTGTGCAACATGTTTGTGTGCCTCCTTGCTGACATCTAGACACTGTTTTCCTGTTTAAAGGTAATGATTTCAGCGAAGGATGAGCCAGATGCACTTGTTCCGCCAGCCATTGATGGTCTGCTCAGAGTGCATAATAGAATAACAGATGGTTTAGACAGTGAAACCGACCAGGCTCAGCGAGGTGCTGGTCCTGCAGGGCCAACACGGCTACTTGTGCCAGCTTCCCAAGCTGGCAGCCTGATTGGCAAGCAAGGAGCAACCATTAAATCAATACAGGATGCTTCGAAGTGTGCTCTCCGCATTCTTGGTAAGATTCATATTTCCCCCATATTGTTGTCTCAGCATGGCAATGCTTCACCATATTGTTATAGTATAGTATGGTACGACCTATTCTGCTCTTGATACTAAGTTCCGTAGCTCCTTGCTTGTCTTCAGCTAGCCAAGGATAGATCTGTGATTTTTCTTTTGTGGTTTACTGGCATGCCATATGCTGTTTGTGTCACTGAACTGATAAGATGATATGACTCATGTTTTGCATTGTTATCCTTTTCTGTATGGATCAGGACATAGGCACCCGTTGTGGGAACCATGTGTACTTCCAAATTATTTCCTAGCTTTTCGTGACTGATTGTGCGTGTACAGTGTACCATACACTAGTGGTGCTTATGATTTATGATTAGCATACTTTGTATGATCACCCATTTTCCTCGTGTATTGATTCTTTACTTGCTAAAAAGCATTTTTAAAATATGGAATTCATGCACACACATGACAAAAGCTTGCCCTTTAAGAATTAAATTCTGCTGGCTGGTAGATGTTAGAATCTGAGTTTTACGATTCATGCAAGAGAGTTCTGAAGGACTGGAGTATCACCAAAGAACTAGCCATGGACAGGGGTGCGTGGAAGCTTGCTATCCATGTGCCAGAATCATGAGTTGGTCACGAGATCTTATGGGTTTCACCTCTAGCTTACCCAGGCTTTGTTGTTGTTGTTATGCTAGAATGTACGTAGCATGTGCCACCACCCCCTCTGGCTTGATGGGGTGATTGTTGCAGCTTGTTTCTGTACATTTTTCCTTGGTTTGCTAGATCATTGCTAATCAACTGTACTGAAATTTCATTAGGCTTAGTTTTGCATGTACTCACACATGACGCCCATTTACTAATTTTTCCTTCACAGAGAATGTGCCACCTGTTGCATTAAATGATGACAGAGTTGTCGAGATACAAGGTGAACCTCATGATGTTCACAAAGCAGTGGAACTGATTGCAAGCCATTTGAGAAAATTTCTTGTTGACCGTAGTGTTCTCCCTTTATTCGAAATGCAGGTAAGTGATTTCTATTATGCAGCAAATTGTTTGCTTGAAAGAAGTATCCAATAAACCTTGTCCTTCTTGACAGATGAAAGTGCACAGTGCGCCCAGAGAGCAACCTATGCCTGCTCCTCAGCAGTGGGGTCCTCCTCCGCCCTGGAGTCATCCACCAAACATTCCTCCCAGTGGCCCAGGTTATGGTGGGAATCCACATTTTATGCCGCCACGGCCACAAGACAACTATTATCCTCCTCCTGATGTGCACCATGTGGAAAAGCAACCGCACTATGGGATTTCTTCATATGGACGTGATGCAAATCCAACTGCTGCTCCTACCTCAGGGAATCAACACCTATTGCATGGGTCTTCTCAAGTTAGTTGCTTTAAATTTGACCATTATGAACATGATGTCTTCTTTTATGCCTATTAATTTATTGCTTACACTGCCTTTTCCAAAAATTTGTTTGGTTTATTGACAGATTTCGCAAAAAATGCAAGTTCCTCTTTCCTATGCTGATGCTGTGATTGGGTCTGCTGGTGCCAATATTAGCTATATCCGCAAGCATAGTGGTGCGACAATAAGTATTCAAGAAGGTGTTCCTGGGGAGATGACGGTCGAGATCGCAGGAAGTGCCTCACAAGTTCAAACTGCTCAGCAGCTGATCAAGGTATTTTCATTTGTCCTCTTAGAATGCATCAATTTCACATGCATTCACCGTCTGCATTTAGGCTAAAATTGCATGTGGTGAGGATCCTATTTCCTAGCTTCAGTATTGTCATTATATATATTACAAAGTACTCCTCCTCCATTCCACAATGTAGTGCGCCCACGCTTCCTGAGATCTAAGTTTGACCATACATTTAACCGACGAGACCGACTGCGGCAGGAGCAAAAATTATACCACTGAATTGACCGACTGCGGCGGGAGCAAAAATTATACCACTGAATTCAGTGGTATAATTTTTGTGAATTCAGTGGTATAATTTTTGCTCCCGCCGCAGTCGGTCTCGTTGGTTAAGTGTATGGTCAAATTTAGATCTCCGGAAGCGCGGACGCACTACATTGTGGAATGGAGGGAGTACTTAGATGTACTTCCTCCGTCCCATAATATAAGATGTTTTTGCAAGCTAACATAGCTTGCAAAAACGTCGTATAAAACCCCCTTTAAGTTGTGCAACATCTTCCATGTAATCCCTCCGTCCCACAATATAAGATGTTTTTGCATGGATGCTTATTTTCCAAGGTTCAAATTACAATTTCAGAAGCTACAATAATGTCATTGTAGCCATAAAATCATATCATATATTGTAGCTTGTCATTTGCGCTTTGCAGTTCTTCCGTCTTCTATTAAATTGATCACCATCCTCTCGTTGCAGAATTTCATGGCCGAAGCTTCTCCCCAAGTTCCTCCACCAGGTCCCGCTCCTCCCTCTCAACCAGTTGACTCGGGCTACAACTCATACCCGCCGTATGGAGGACCGTCGTATGCAACCCCTCCAGGGGGCGCAGGTCCTACCCCTCACAATGGAGGAGGCTATGGGGCCCACTACCCTCCGAACTATGGGTACTAGCTGGACATGAAACACTAGGATGTAGTGACGAATTCGGGTTTTGTTGTTCGGCCTGTTAATCTGTTGAGCACGTGAGACCATTATTAGGATTTCCAAACTTTCGGTGGTGTAAACTCTGGAGCACAGCTGTTCTCTGATGTGCTGTTTAATTTTTTGGTGCTGTAAACTTGATCAGTAATCTACGGGCTCTTTCATACTCAATACTCTACCTAATGGTCCATCACCCATATGGTAAGGAGAAGAAACGGTTGTTGGTAAGCAATCAAGACCTCTAGATTGGCATGCCCTTCAACAAGGGCTTTGACGGCAATGGAACCAACCTGGGGGCGTGCATTTGACAATTATGGCTTTTTGTTTGGAAACATTGAGTGAATAGGATTACAATCTTGCTGAATTGTTTAGCGCAAAGATGCCCTCAAGCGGAAACATTGCTAGTTTCAAGCGGAAACATTGCTAGTTTAACTATCTACACTGTTCATGATTTTAACTTCATTGACACTATTATGCTGAATTTGTCTTTTTTGCTTATTCTATGTGTACTTTGAATTTTGATTTGAATTTTTCAAGGATTGTAGGCACATGTGTTGAACATCCACAAATTGTTTTTGAATTTTTTGGAACATTTAAAATTCACTTTTTGAAATTGGTATCATGGGAGCATAAGATATGGTATCACATGATATTCTCTCCACTCCTTTGATAAAATCCCCAACCCATGAAACCGAATGTAGCTCTGGTATCTTAAGGCATCTCTATCTTAAGGCATCTCCAACGCCTATTCTTAGGACTGTGTTGTTAGACATGTTTTGTCATCCAACACGGTTATGTATCGGTTTGCCAACCGGCTCGGATAAAGAGGATAAAAAAAATGGATTTCCGACATAGCACCTGCGGCATTAGGATTCTAAGATAATTTCTTCCCGAAACTTCCCAAGAAAAATCCCCTTGTGTCAAAAAAAAAAATGGTTAAGGATACAATCAACCAATAAATTCTTACTTCTTCAGGAGCTAGAGGAAATGCATCTCAAGTACACCAATTAGTAGGTATGAGAGGATTAATGTCGGACCAAGAAATTCTCATCGAAACATCGAGAAATAAATGTATATGAAAAAAAGATTGATTGAACTTTCCAACGGACTCATTCCATGAGTAAACAATTATTTAAATTGGAAATAAGAAGCAATTCTCCCATTGGTAGCAAATGGTTATCCGCTTTCCAAAAAGGAAGAATGCATGAACCACGGCAGAGGAGAAAGGATGGATCACCTGCCGATCTTTTACAAAACTATGCCAGAAAGGTACTCCCTTTTTATTTCAGACCTCTTTTCCCGCCCTTGCCCTCCTTTTTTGCATCCGCGCCTTCCTTCGTCGTCGCCGTTGTATCGCCACCCAGGCATTGTTGGACGCCGTAGCCACCACCCCAAGCGCCCGCTCGCCTTGCACTACGACGCGTCCACCCCGGATCCGTCTGTAGCCAGGTACCCTCCCCCCTTCCCGGTCAACGATGTCCATGCTGGACACCACACCCTACAGGTTTTCGAACTTCATGTCGTTTTTTAGAGTAAGAAGGATGACGGGGTACTCGACCATGGAGGATTAGTTGTAGTGTGATGCGTGGTTGGCCATATCTGCGGATTTTGTAGGCAGGAGCAGAAGGGGGCTCTTTTGACAACACGTGCATGGTTCGTTTCATGTGCGAAAGCACTTTGCGCCCTACGACATGCACATCATCCATGAACGCAATGTGAAGTCGTTAGCGTATTAATGTTACACGATCCAGAACTCTGTCACAAAGTATTGTGGCGCGATTGATCGCCTGGAGGCAATGTGGACATTGCGTGTGGCAACCATGGAGATTGTAGGTTTTGCTTCTTCTTGCTCTACATGTTGGTTGATTTATTCAATCACTCATTGTTGCTCCACGCACATGCATTGTTGGATGAAGTTCAAGGGACAGTATGTGTCGGATAGCATGTGCCGGACTGGAGGTAGCATCGTTGAATTTGATCTATCCATGAAAAACTTGTTGAACATCTGGTTGAACTAGATGTTAGGTTGATCTCCTCCCGTGTGGGCCCAACGGCCCACCGGGCCCTTTGACCTGCGCCCTGATCGGGGGCGCCCAACCCACTATGGTTGACGGGCCCCTGTCACCTGTGCTATATAAAGAGGTAGGGGCCGGTGGCACGCAACATGAGGTTCTCACGAGCCGTACACCCCACCGACACACCCTACCGATCTAAGGCAAGCGCAATGCTGACGGGAAGCGCCGCCACCACCTCGCCCACTTCCTGCCATCGCCGGCCGCCCTCCACCATGGCCGACTCGTTGGGCTCATTGAGCCAAGGAGAAGGTACTCCTCATCCTCCGCATCTCTCTCTGTTTCTCTCTCTCGGATGCATAGACAGATCAATGAATAGAGATTGCTACCGATCTAATCTAGCCTAGGTGATCTTAGAGAGTCTATCAATGGTATCAGAACACTGGAAGATGGTAAAGAAAGCATTGCGTTATGCGCAAGGCATGAAGGACCTCATGCTAACATACAGGAGATCTGATTCCCTAGAGATAAGAGGGTATTTAGACGAATATTTTGCGGGCGACAAAGATGATAGAAAATCCACGTCAGGATATGTGTTCACTCTCGCTGAAGGGGCTATTTCGTGGAGAAGCTCCAAACATTTAATAGTTGCATCGTCCAGGATGTATGCAGAATTTATAGCATGTTTTGAGGCCAAGGGGCAGGCGATATGGTTAAAGAAATTTATACCCAACTTGAAAGTGGTTGTTGGGGATCGTTGCAGAATTTTAAAATTTTCTACGCATCACCAAGATCCATCTATGGAGTTTACTAGCAACGAGAGGGAAGGAGTGCATCTACATACCCTTGTAGATCGCGAGCGGAAGCGTTCAAGTGAACGGGGTTGATGGAGTCGTACTCGTCGTGATCCAAATCACCGATGACCGAGCGCCGAACGGACGGCACCTCCGCGTTCAACACACTATGGAGCAGCGACGTCTCCTCCTTCTTGATCTAGCAAGGGGGAAGGAGAGGTTGATGGAGATCCAGCAGCACGACGGCGTGGTGGTGGAAGTAGCGGGGATCTCGGCAGGGCTTCGCCAAGCACAGCGAGAGGGAGAGGGAGGCGCCAGGGGCTGTGGTGCGGCTGCCCTCCCTCCCCCCACTATATATAGGGCCCCTGGGGGGGCGCTGGCCCTGGGAGATGCAATCTCCAAGGGGGGCGGCGGCCAAGGGGGGTGGCTTCCCCCCCAAGCCAAGTGGGGCGCCCCCCACCCCTAGGGTTTCCAACCCTAGGCGCAGGGGGAGGCCCAAGGGGGGCGCCCCAGCCCACTAGGGGCTGGTTCCCCTCCCACTTCAGCCCATGGGTCCCTCCGGGATACGTGGCCCCACCCGGTGGACCCCCGGGACCATTCCGGTGGTCCCGGTACAATACCGGTAACCCCCGAAACTTTCCCGGTGGCCGAAACTGGACTTCCTATATATAATTCTTCACCTCCGGACCATTCCGGAACTCCTCGTGACGTCCGGGATCTCATCCGGGACTCCGAACAACTTTCGGATTTCCGCATACTAATATCTCTACAACCCTAGCGTCACCGAACCTTAAGTGTGTAGACCCTACGGGTTCGGGAGACACGCAGACATGACCGAGACGACTCTCCGGTCAATAACCAACAGCGGGATCTGGATACCCATGTTGGCTCCCACATGTTCCACGATGATCTCATCGGATGAACCACGATGTCGAGTATTCAATCAATCCCGTATACAATTCCCTTTGTCAATCGGTACGTTACTTGCCCGAGATTCGATCGTCGGTATCCCAATACCTTGTTCAATCTCGTTACCGGCAAGTCACTTTACTCGTACCGTAATGCATGATCCCGTGACCAACCACTTGGTCACTTTGAGCTCATTATGATGATGCATTACCGAGTGGGCCCAGAGATACCTCTCCGTCATACGGAGTGACAAATCCCAGTCTCGATCCGTGTCAACCCAACAGACACTTTCAGAGATACCTGTAGTGTACCTTTATAGTCACCCAGTTACGTTGTGACGTTTGGTACACCCAAAGCACTCCTACGGCATCCGGGAGTTACACGATCTCATGGTCTAAGGAAATGATACTTGACATTGGAAAAGCTCTAGCAAACGAACTACACGATCTTTGTGCTATGCTTAGGATTGGGTCTTGTCCATCACATCATTCTCCTAATGATGTGATCCCGTTATCAATGACATCCAATGTCTATAGTCAGGAAACCATGACTATCTGTTGATCAACGAGCTAGTCAACTAGAGGCTCACCAGGGACATGTTGTGGTCTATGTATTCACACATGTATTACGATTTCCGGATAACACAATTATAGCATGAACAATAGACAATTATCATGAACAAGGAAATATAATAATAACCATTTTATTATTGCCTCTAGGGCATGTTTCCAACAGTCTCCCACTTGCACTAGAGTCAATAATCTAGTTACATTGTGATGAATCGAACACCCATAGAGTTCTGGTGTTGATCATGTTTTGCCCTAGGGAGAGGTTTAGTCAACGGATCTGCTACATTCAGGTCCGTATGTACTTTACAAATATCTATGTCTCCATTTTGAACACTTTCAGGAATGGAGTTGAAGCGACGCTTGATATGCCTGGTCTTCCTGTGGAACCTAGGCTCCTTGGCAAAGGCAATAGCTCCAGTGTTGTCACAGAAGAGAGTCATTGGGCCCGACGCATTGGGAATCACCCCTAGGTCAGTAATGAACTCCTTCATCCAGATTGCTTCTTGCGCTGCCTCTGAGGCCGCCATGTACTCCGCTTCACAAGTAGATCCCGCCACGACGCTTTGCTTGCAACTGCACCATCTTACTGCCCCTCCATTCAAAATATACACGTATCCGGTTTGTGACTTCGAGTCATCCAGATCTGTGTCGAAGCTAGCGTCGACGTAACCCTTTACGACGAGCTCTTCGTCACCTCCATATACGAGAAACATATCCTTAGTCCTTTTCAGGTACTTCAGGATATTCTTGACCGCTGTCTAGTGTTCCATGCCGGGATTACTTTGGTACCTTCCTACCAAACTTACGGCAAGGTTTACATCAGGTCTGGTACACAGCATGGCATACATAATAGACCCTATGGCCGAGGCATAGGGAATGACACTCATCTTTTCTCTATCTTCTGCCGTGGTCGGGCATTGAGCCGTGCTCAATTGCACACCTTGCAATACAGGCAAGAACCCCTTCTTGGACTGATCCATATTGAACTTCTTGAATATATTGTCAAGGTACGTACTCTGTGAAAGACCAATGAGGCGTCTTGATCTATCTCTATAGATCTTGATGCCTAATATATAAGCAGCTTCTCCAAGGTCCTTCATTGAAAAACACTTATTCAAATAGGCCTTTATACTTTCCAAGAATTCTATATCATTTCCCATCAATAGTATGTCATCCACATATAATAAGAGAAATGCTACAGAGCTCCCACTCACTTTCTTGTAAACACAGGCTTCTCCATAAGTCTGTGTAAACCCAAACGCTTTGATCATCTCATCAAATCGAATGTTCCAACTCCGAGATGCTTGCACCAGCCCATAGATGGAGCGCTGGAGCTTGCATACCTTGTTAGTATTCTTAGGATCGACAAAACCTTCCGGCTGCATCATATACAATTCTTCCTTAAGAAAGCCGTTAAGAAATGCCGTTTTGACGTCCATTTGCCATATCTCATAATCATAGAATGCGGCAATTGCTAACATGATTCGGACGGACTTCAGCTTCGCTACGGGTGAGAAAGTCTCATCGTAGTCAACCCCTTGAACTTGTCGATAACCCTTAGCGACAAGTCGAGCCTTATAGATGGTCACATTACCATCCGCGTCTGTCTTCTTCTTAAAGATCCATTTATTTTCTATGGCTCGCCGATCATCGGGCAAGTCAGTCAAAGTCCACACTTCGTTTTCATACATGGATCCTATCTCGATTGCATGGCTTCAAGCCATTTGTTGGAATCCGGGCCCGCCATCGCTTCTTCATAGTTCGAAGGTTCATCGTTGTCTAACAACATGATTTCCATGACAGGGTTGCCGTACCACTCTGGTGCGGAACGTGTCCTTGTGGACCTACGAAGTTCAGCAGTAACTTGATCTGAAGCTTCATGATCATCATCATTAACTTCCTCCCCAGTTGGAGCAGGCACCACAGGAACATCTTCCCGCGCTGCGCTACTTTCCGGTTCGGAAGGGGTGACTATCACCTCATCAAGTTCTACTTTCCTCCCACTCACTTCTTTCGAGAGAAACTCTTTCTCCAGAAAGGACCCGTTCTTGGCAACAAAGATCTTGCCTTCGGATCTGAGGTAGAAGGTATACCCAATGGTTTCCTTAGGGTATCCTATGAAGACGCATTTTTCCGACTTGGGTTCGAGCTTTTCAGGTTGAAGTTTCTTGACATAAGCATCGCATCCCCAAACTTTTAGAAACGACAGCTTAGGTTTCTTCCCAAACCATAATTCATACGGTGTCGTCTCAACGGATTTCGACGGAGCCCTATTTAAAGTGAATGCGGCAGTTTCTAAAGCATAGCCCCAAAATGAGAGCGGTAGATCGGTAAGAGACATCATAGATCGCACCATATCCAATAGAGTGCGATTACGACGTTCGGACACACCGTTTCTCTGAGGTGTTCCAGGCGGCGTGAGTTGTGAAACGATTCCACATTTCCTTAAGTGCGTACCAAATTCGTGACTTAAATATTCTCCCCCATGATCTGATCGTAAGAACTTTATCTTTCGGTCACGTTGATTCTCCACCTCATTCTGAAATTCCTTGAACTTTTCAAAGGTCTCAGACTTGTGTTTCATTAGGTAGACATACCCATATCTACTCAAGTCATCAGTGAGAGTGAGAACATAACGATAGCCTCCGCGAGCCTCAACACTCACTGGACCGCACACATCGGTATGTATGATTTCCAATAAGTTGGTTGCTCGCTCCATTGTTACGGAGAACGGAGTCTTGGTCATCTTACCCATGAGGCATGGTTCGCACGTGTCAAATGATTCGTAATCAAGAGACTCCAGAAGTCCATCTGCATGGAGCTTCTTCATGCGCTTGACACCAATGTGACCAAGGCGGCAGTGCCACAAGTATGTGGGACTATCGTTATCAACTTTACATCTTTTGGTATTCACACTATGAATATGTGTAACATCACGTTCGAGATTCATTAAGAATAAACCATTGACCAGCGGGGCATGACCATAAAACATATCTCTCATATAAATAGAACAACCATTATTCTCGGATTTAAATGAGTAGCCATCTCGCATTAAACGAGATCCTGATACATTGTTCATGCTCAAAGCTGGCACTAAATAACAATTATTGAGGTTTAAAACTAATCCCGTAGGTAAATGTAGAGGTAGCATGCCGACGGCGATCACATCGACCTTGGAACCATTCCCGACGCGCATCGTCACCTCGTCCTTCGCCAGTCTCCGCTTATTCGGCAGCTCCTCTTTTGAGTTACAAATATGAGCAACCGCATCGGTATCAAATACCCAGGAGCTACTACGAGTACTGGTAAGGTACACATCAATTACATGTATATCACATATACCTTTGGTGTTGCCGGCCTTCTTGTCCGCTAAGTATTTGGGGTAGTTCCGCTTCCAGTGACCACTTCCCTTGCAATAAAAGCACTCAGTCTTAGGCTTGGGTCCATTCTTTGGCTTCTTCCCGGCAACTGGCTTACCGGGCGCGGCAACTCCCTTGCCGTCCTTCTTGAAGTTCTTCTTACCCTTGCCCTTCTTGAACTTAGTGGTTTTATTCACCATCAACACTTGATGTTCCTTTTTGATCTCCACCTCCGTTGATTTCAGCATTGAATATACCTCAGGAATGGTCTTTTCCATCCCCCTGCATATTGAAGTTCATCACAAAGCTCTTGTAGCTCGGTGGAAGCGACTGAAGGATTCTGTCAATGACCGCGTCATCCGGGAGATTAACTCCCAGCTGAGTCAAGCGGTTGTGCAACCCAGACATTTTGAGTATGTGCTCACTGGCAGAACTGTTTTCCTCCATCTTACAACTGAAGAACTTGTCGGAGACTTCATATCTCTCGACCCGGGCATGAGCTTGGAAAACCATTTTCAGCTCTTCGAACATCTCATATGCTCCATGTTGCTCAAAACGCTTTTGGAGCCCCGGTTCTAAGCTGTAAAGCATGCCGCACTGAACGAGGGAGTAATCATCAGCACGTGACTGCCAAGCGTTCATAACGTCTTGGTTCTCTGGGATGGGTGCTTCACCTAGCGGTGCTTCTAGGACATAATCTTTCTTGGCAGCTATGAGGATGATCCTCAGGTTCCGGACCCAGTCCGTATAGTTGCTGCCATCATCTTTCAGCTTGGTTTTCTCTAGGAACGCGTTGAAGTTGAGGGCAACGTGGGCCATTTGATCTACAAGACATATTGTAAAGATTTTAGACTAAGTTCATGATAATTAAGTTCATCTAATCAAATTATACAATGAAATCCCACTCAGATAGACATCCCTCTAGTCATCTAAGTGAAACATGATCCGAGTTAACTAGGCCGTGTCCAATCATCACGTGAGACGGACTAGTCAACATCGGTGAACATCTTCATGTTGATCGTATCTTCTATACGACTCATGCTCGACCTTTCGGTCTTCCGTGTTCCGAGGCCATGTCTGTACATGCTAGGCTCGTCAAGTCAACCTAAGTGTATTGCGTGTGTTCCGAGGCCATGTCTGTACATGCTAGGCTCGTCAACACCCGTTGTATGCGAACGTTAGAATCTATCACACCCGATCATCACGTGGTGCTTCGAAACAACGAACCTTCGCAACGGTGCACAGTTAGGGAGAACACTTTTCTTGAAATTTTAGTGAGGGGTCATCTTATTTAAGCTACCGTCGTTCTAAGCAAATAAGATGTAAAACATGATAAACATCACATGCAATCAAATAGTGACATGATATGGCCAATATCATCTTGCTCCTTTGATCTCCATCTTCGGGGCGCCATGATCATCTTCGTCACCGGCATGACACCATGATCTCCATCATCGTGTCTTCATGAAGTTGTCACGCCAACAATTACTTCTACTTCTATGGCTAACGTGTTTAGCAATAAAGTAAAGTAATTTACATGGCATTATTCAATGACACGTAGGTCATACAAAAAATAAAGACAACTCCTATGGCTCCTGCCGGTTGTCATACTCATCGACATGCAAGTCGTGATTCCTATTACAAGAACATGATCAATCTCATACATCACATATATCTCATTCATCACATCCTTTTGGCCATATCACATCACAAGGCATATGCTGCAAAAACAAGTTAGACGTCCTCTAATTGTTGTTGCAAGTTTTACGTGGCTTCTATAGGTTTCTAGCAAGAACGTTTCTTACCTACGTAAAACCACAATGTGATATGCCAATTTCTATTTACCCTTCATAAGGACCCTTTTCATCGAATCCGTTCCGACTAAAGTGGGAGAGACAGACACCCGCTAGCCACCTTATGCAACTAGTGCATGTCAGTCGGTGGAACCTGTCTCACGTAAGCGTACGTGTAAGGTCGGTCCGGGCCGCTTCATCCCACAATGCCGCCGAAACAAGATAAGACTAGTAGTGGCAAGAAAATTGACAACATCTACGCCCACAACAAGTTTGTGTTCTACTCGTGCATAGAAACTACGCATAGGCCTGGCTCATGATGCCACTGTTGGGGATCGTTGCAGAATTTTAAAATTTTCTACGCATCACCATGATCCATCTATGGAGTTTACTAGCAACGAGAGGGAAGGAGTGCATCTACATACCCTTGTAGATCGCGAGCGGAAGCGTTCAAGTGAACGGGGTTGATGGAGTCGTACTCGTCGTGATCCAAATCACCGATGACCGAGCGCCGCGCCCGACCGGGCCGAAGCCCAGCCGAGCCGCCGGCCCATCCCGCCCCGTCGTCCTCTCCGCGTACGGGAGCGCCGCCGCCGCCGTGTCTGGCTTGGACACGGGAGCACCCCGCCGCCTTGCCCCTCCTCCAAGCCACCGCCCCCCCTTTCATAAATAGCCGCCGCCCCCCCCCCCTCTTCTCACCCCGCCGCCGCCCGCACTGCCCCGCACCCCGCCGCCGCCGGAGCCGAGCTCGAGGCCGCCGCCGCCGCCGTTCGCCGCCCCCTCGCCGCCCCCTCGCACCCCCGAGCACCCCCGCACCCCGCCGCACCTCGCCGCCCTCGCCGGAGCAGCCGGAGCCCCGCCCCCGACGAGGTACCTCGCCGCCGTTCGTGGCCAGTTTTGTTTTAAAAAAAACCGTTCGTTTAAAAAAACCCTAGATCGGTTTTTTTTCGGTTTTGTTATTTTGTGAGCGTTCACCGACACGTTCGTTTTAGCGAACGCGTTCGTCGGATTTTCTCTGTTAACGAACGTCCGTTATTTAACCGTTCGTCCGTTTTTCTTTTTCGTCGGATTTTTCCGCGATTATCTCAGATTCGATTTCTGATCGAATCTTCGTTTCTGTTTAACTTTTCGCTCGTTTATCGGAATCAGGCGATTCAAGCGCCTAGAGTTTCGTCTCAAAATTATTTTTCCGTTTAACCTACTCAAACAAGTTTTTGCTACTGTAAAATTTGACCTAGATCCAGATTAGTAAACGAAGTTTGTTTCTTTCGCCGTTTGACTTTCGTTGCTTCGTTCGAGTTGATTCTTTTTGCAAACCGGAGTTCTTAAGTTGAACTTTCTGGTTGGATCTTTCATTCGAGTTTTACCTGTGCATTAGTTGAGTACTGATTGTTTGCTTGTTTGTTTGCGATAGAGTACCCGGAGTGTGCCGCTTGTTACTTCGAATCGCTAGGTTTCGCGGATCATCAGCAAGGCAAGTAACACTTTGATCATGTACCTTCCATACCCAGTTTTTATTGCATTAGATCTTTTCCTCAAACATTGCATGATTAGGATCTAATTAAATTGTGGGTATTGGGAAGTAGTTGAGGTAGTACCTATTACCTGTTTATTATCAAACCCCTGGGAGTTACTTCTACGTTGCTATTATATTGCCATGCTATGCTCGTAGACGTGGATTGGGTTTGAGTGATATACATGACAGATGTGAGATTGTTAATAATGGTTTACTTAAGGTGGCAACTAAAACTCACATCTGGGTGGATTGAGGTACCTGGGTATTCTAGGATTGCCTGTTTTTCTTTTGGACCGCCACCCAGGTTCAAAGGGATCATAAGATTATTCATGCTAGAAACTTCCGTGTGCAGCCACAAGCTATTATGGGCTCTAGCATAGTTGACTAAGTTGTGTGAACTCTTACAGTGGTAGACTAGCAGATGTAGGGGAAAGTAGGTGTAACTGTCTACCCATACGTAAGGTGCGAACACTTCTGAAAGACTGTGTCTCGGTCATCCGTTTCTCAAACATCATGTAGTGCGAGAATCAAGCGGAGGCGATCGAGTCTTGTGGGGAAAAGTGCACAAACCTCTGCAGAGTGTACAAACTAATCATGGTTAGCCGTGTCCCCGGTTATGGACAACTTGAGTATCTAGTACTTGGATTATCATGTGAATCTCATCACCATGTTACTTCTAATTAATTTTGTTGGGTTATTGATGATACTTAATTGGGATTGAGATGCTGTCAACCATCTCAATGTTTAACAACCACCATGATAGTTAAATAAAATTTATTCCTTTGCAGTAGGGAAAAATTGGCTTTTCGCAAAAACTGTAACCATAGAGCTTTCCACCAGCCATATATGCATGTAGTATAGCATTATTACTGTTCATTATTCTCTATGTGTTACATTGCCAGCATATTCTATGTGCTGACCCGTTTTCGGGCTGCAACGTTTCATGTTGCAGACTTTTCAGACGACGAGTAAGGTGCCTTAGGTCGTGGTCTTATACTCAGTGATGTCGCTGGAGTTGATGGACTCACTTATCTTCGAAGTCTTCCGCTGTTATCGTATTTAGATGGCCTTAAGCCATATTTATCATACTTAATCTCTTTGGAGATATTCGATGTAATAAGTGTGTGATTGCCACTCTGTTATAAATCCTCCATTTGTACTGTGCGTGTCAGCATTACTGATCCAGGGATGACACTGGTGCACAGCAGCACAGACCATTTGAGGTATGGTCGCTACAAAGGTGGTATCAGAGCACACGCTGACTGTAGGACACGACCACTAAGCTTAAGCCCTAGAAAGTTTCTCTCTTCTCATTTCTGACCCCTCTCCTTTTTCTACTCTTTTAGGAATGGCGGATGCAAGGAGCAAGTTCATGCAACCAGATGAAGACACGCCTTTTGGTCGACACTTGAAGGAAGTCACAAAGTATTTGAACATAGGAATACCAAGCATCACCGGAACCTACAACGCCACATTACCCGAAGAGGAGAGCTGGAAGATTCAAGTTCACATTCCAGGAAGGACGTTTGTGCCAGTTACTGAACCCATAAGATTGGTTTTCGAAGCACCCACCTGGAGTTTAGGGAAGAGCATGGCCACACACATCGCTATGGGACGCATTGGAGAAGTTTACCACCAGGAGCTTAAGGATACTATTTATCAAATTTGTGGACGCCGAGACGCGCAATGGGAGATGATCAGAACCAAGAAGGATGGATCAATTGCAGCTTTCATCCAGGAGCAAAATCAACACATTCGTCGCCAGGAGAACCAGATGTGCACGGACAAGGAAGAACTGAAGAAGGCATTAACCAAGATCAAGGAGATGGAGGAAGAACTCAAGGCTACATGCGAGGATTATATGGAGGAAATCATCGCACTAGTAGGGAAGAATGACGACCTGGAGAAGAAGATTGGAGTATACATGGGAAATCCAGTGCCAAAAGCAAAGGATGACGAATGCACTTGTCCGGATAACTACATCATCATTGACGACACCGACTCGGAACCAAGTGAAGATGACTTTGTTGATGAAGCTGGAGCAGACATCATGGAGTCTTCAACTGATCAGAATTTCTAGTAGACCACCATATCAGTAGTAGTTTTCCCCCATTTAATAGTATAGTTCAAGCACTTTGTAACGCTAGTTAGATCGATTGTTATGCCTTGTTTGAATTGATTGAGTAATATTGATTGTATTTGTCTCATGAGCATATGGGTAGTGTTTTCCCTCTAGACCTCATTCTATTCTTAACTCTCATCTTTTCTAACCCATCAGATGCCTCCGAGACGCGACACCGGATTTGTTTTTCCACCGGAGATCACCCAGTTGATTCAACAACAGAATGCCCTGATGCAAGTGTTAGTGCAGAACCAAGGCAACAACAACAACCCACCGCCACCACCACCTGTTGACCACTTAGCCCGTTTCTTAAGGCTAAACCCACCGGTGTTTTCCAGTAGCACCGAGCCGATTGTTGCAGATGATTGGCTCCGCAAAGTTGGAAGGGAGTTGACCACTGCAGGATGCACAGATGCGGAAAGAGTGCGTTTTGTCGCACATCAGCTTGATGGACCCGCAACATCATGGTGGGAGAATTATACAGCCACGCACCCTATTGACACTGTCACATGGGACCAGTTTCAGCAAGCTTTCCGTACAGCTCATGTTTCAGCAGGAGCTATGGCTATGAAGAAGCGTGAGTTTCGCAACCTACGCAAAGGAGGACGCACCGTAGGCCAGTATGTGGAGGATTTCAGTAAGTTAGCACGTTATGCACCAGATGACGTTGCTAGAGATGCTGCCAAGCAGGAGAAATTTTTGGAAGGGCTGAATGACGAACTGAGTATGCAGTTGATGGTAGCAACCTTCAACAACTACCAGGAGTTGGTAGATAGAGCTCTCATGATTGAAGGGAAGCAATAGCAGATTGAAAATCGTAAGAGGAAGTATGGACAAGGGAAGTATAACTCAGGAGCTCAACAAAAGCCTCGTTTTACCCCGAAGCCGGGAGGACAGTTTCAGCATACCCATGGAGGAGGTAGTTCGCACAACCATAATGGCTCTAAAAATGGTAATGGGAATGGAGGAAGCAACGGACAGAACCGCACCAACCCATCTACCCCAGCCAAGAGGGACCTGAGCCAAGTCACTTGCTTTAAGTGCCAGAAGACTGGACATTATGCCAATGAATGTCCTGAAGCCCAAAATGGAAATGGCAATGGAAGCTCTGGGAAGAAGCCGAACCCGTTCAACAAAGGACACGTGAACCACGTGAGCGTGGAGGAGGTTGAAGCTCAGCCTGATGCGGTAATAGGTAAGTTTTTGGTTAAGTCATTTACTGCAACCGTTCTTTTCGATACTGGTGCATCGCATTCATACATATCAAGGGGATTTGTGAATAAATTTAAGCTGTCCACCAAAGTTCTCAGAACCCCTATGTTAGTAACCTCGCCAGGAGCAGAGTATATGGCAAGCCAAGGATGTTTTCAGATACCATTGGCCATTGGTAGGCATGTTTTCCCCTCAGACCTAATAGTTTTGGAGTCGCAAGGTTTGGATGTGATTTTGGGAATGGATTGGCTATCGTTGTATGGAGGAAACATCGATTGTGCCAGCAAGACGATTTTGCTTACCACCCCAGAAGGAAAAAGGATCAAGTATGTATCCCAGCATATGCCGAAGAGGACCCAAGTGAATTCCTTATCAGGAGTTGTACAGGAGGAAGTACCAGTGGTGAAGGATTATCCGGATGTATTTCCAGAAGAGTTGCCAGGCATGCCACCGGATAGAGACATTGAGTTCTTGATTGAACTTTTGCCAGGCACAGGGCCAATATCTAAGAGACCGTACAAGATGCCCGCAAAAGATTTGGAGGAAATTAAGAAGCAGATCAAGGAGTTACTGGATAAAGGCTATATTCTCCCAAGTTCGTCACCTTGGGGATCACCAGTACTTCTAGTGGAGAAGAAAGATGGATCGCTGAGGATGGTTGTTGATTACCGTGGATTGAATGAAGTAACCATCAAAAACAAGTACCCACTGCCGATGATCAATGATTTGTTTGACCGCCTACAAGGAGCTAAAGTATTTTCCAAGATCGATCTACGATCAGGATACCATCAGTTAAAGATTCGAGAGCAGGATATACCTAAGACGGCTTTTACCACCAGATATGGATTATATGAGTATACCGTTATGTCATTTGGTCTGACTAACGCACCTGCCTATTTCATGAACCTGATGAACAAAGTGTTTATGGAGTTTTTGGATAAGTTCGTCGTGGTGTTCATTGATGATATTTTAGTCTTTTCCAAGAATGAGGAAGAGCATGAGGAGCATTTGCGATTGGTACTTGAGAAGCTCAGAGAACATCAGTTATACGCCAAGTTCAGCAAGTGTGAATTTTGGCTGAAGGAAGTTGGATTCCTTGGACATGTTATTTCTGGAGAAGGAATAGCAGTAGACCCTGCCAAGGTTGACACAGTGACAAGTTGGGAATCACCCACGACAGTTGGAGAAATCCGGAGTTTTCTTGGACTTGCAGGATACTACCGGAGATTCATCGAGAATTTCTCGAAGATTGCTAAGCCCATGACTGAGCTATTGAAGAAGGACACCAAATTCAATTGGACTGAGGAATGTGAAGCTAGTTTCCAAGAGTTGAAGAAACGATTGGTTACATCACCAGTGTTGATTCTGCCAGATCAACGCAAGGACTATGAAGTTTATTGCGACGCTTCTCGTCGAGGACTTGGAGCAGTGCTTATGCAGGAAGGAAGAGTTGTGTCATATGCTTCACGACAACTTAAACCCCATGAGAAGAATTATGCTACGCATGATTTGGAGTTAGCAGCCGTGGTGCATGCATTGAAGACATGGAGACATTTTCTCATCGGAAACCATTGTGAGGTGTATACAGATCACAAGAGTTTGAAGTATATTTTCACGCAGAAGGAGTTAAATCTCAGACAACGGAGATGGTTGGAGCTCATTAAGGATTATGATATGAGATTGCATTATCACCCAGGAAAGGCTAACGTAGTAGCAGACGCGTTGAGCCGCAAGAGTCATGTCAACACCCTCATGACAGGAGAGTTACCTCAGGAGTTAGCCGAGGACCTTCGCGAGCTGTGTTTGGAGATAGTCCCTAGAGGCTATTTAGCGACACTGGAGATTCAGTCTACCTTGATGGAAAGGATCAGAGAAGCTCAGAAGACAGACAAGGAGATTGAAGAGATAAAGGAGAAGATGAGCAAAGGAAAAGCCAAGGGATTTCGTGAGGATGAGCACGATACCTTATGGTTTGAGGACCGCGTATATGTGCCAAATGATCCGGAGATCAGGAAGTTGATTTTGCAAGAAGCCCATGATTCACCGTACTCGATTCACCCAGGGAATACCAAGATGTGTTTGGATCTGAAAAATACTTTCTGGTGGACCGGAATGAAGAAGGATATTGCTGAGTATGTAGCAGTTTGTGATGTATGTCAGAGAGTGAAGGCAGAGCACCAGAAGCCAGCAGGATTGCTACAACCATTGCCGATACCCGAATGGAAGTGGGATAAAATAGGCATGGATTTTATCACAGGATTACCCAGGACTCGTTCAGGCTATGACTCAATATGGGTTGTAGTCGACCGTTTGACAAAAGTGGCTCATTTCATCCCAGTGAAGACCACTTACACCAGTGCTAAGTTGGCAAAGATATACATGACCAGGATCGTATGTTTGCATGGAGTTCCGAGGACCATTGTATCAGACAGAGGAACCCAGTTTACCTCGAAGTTTTGGAAGCAGTTACATGAAACATTGGGAACCAGGCTAGAATTTAGTACAGCTTTCCACCCGCAGACAGATGGACAGACCGAGAGAGTCAACCAGATTTTGGAGGACATGTTGAGAGCTTGTGCACTAGATTATGGATCTAGTTGGGACGACAATTTGCCATATGCGGAGTTTTCTTATAACAACAGTTATCAGACCAGTTTGAAGATGGCCCCTTTCAAAGCCTTGTACGGAAGGAGGTGTAGAACACCGTTGTTATGGGACGAAGTTGGAGACCGTCAGTTGTTTGGACCAGATTTGATTAAGGAGTCTGAACAGAAAGTAAGGTTGATTCGCGATAGGCTCAAGGTAGCCCAGTCCAGATAGAAGAGTTATGCTGATTCAAAACGAAAGGAGACAGTTCACGAAGTCGGAGACCGAGTTTATCTCCGAGTATCACCACTTCGAGGAGTGAAGCGCTTTGGAGTAAAGGGAAAGTTAGCGCCCCGTTTTATCGGACCATACAGAGTTGTGGAACGTATGGGAGAGGTTGCCTACAAGCTGGAATTGCCCAAAGGATTGTCTGGAGTTCATGATGTATTTCACGTTTCCCAGTTGAAGAAGTGCCACGCAGAGATGGCTGAGATACCACTGAGAGATACTGTGCCACTGGAAGCGATTCAGCTGGAAAGTGATTTGACCTATGAGGAGAAACCAGTTAAGATTCTTGAGTATGCCAGCCGAGTTACCCGCAGTAAGGTTATCAAGTTTTGCAAGGTCCAGTGGAGTCACCACACGGAAGATGAAGCCACCTGAGAGCGAGAGGAAGATCTACGGAAGGACCACTCCCACCTGTTTTCTAGCCAACCCGAATCTCGAGGGCGAGATTCATCTTAAGGGGGGTAGGTTTGTAACATCCCAAATTTTCAATTTGGTATGTTATACATAGATCATCATCGCATATCATATTTTATTGCATTTTGACAAATCCTCGATAAATCCTAAGCAACTCAAGGACCCTCGGAGAGAGTTGGGGATTTTCTCAAATTTTCATATTTGATTTTCCATCAAATAATAAAACGAGGATTTTGGTTTTAATTATTTTCTCTCCGGAAAAATATTTCATTTCAAAATAAACGAGAGGAGAAAATATGACTTCTCAAAAACAATTGAAATATTGGAGGAAAAGTGTTAAAATCATTTATTGGAATTTATTTGGATTTTATTTGCAATTTTAATTGCATTAAAAATATTGCATGTTTTCAAAAAATTATTTTTGTGTAAAAAAAATGTTCACCCTATTCTAGATTTTCTAACTAGACGGGGAAAATTTGTTTTATCTTTTTTTGGACTTTTATTTATTTTTCTACGAATTTTTCCGCGGAACGTATTTAAAAAAAAATCCGCGCCGCGCCCGACCGGGCCGAAGCCCAGCCGAGCCGCCGGCCCATCCCGCCCCGTCGTCCTCTCCGCGTACGGGAGCGCCGCCGCCGCCGTGTCTGGCTTGGACACGGGAGCACCCCGCCGCCTTGCCCCTCCTCCAAGCCACCGCCCCCCCTTTCATAAATAGCCGCCGCCCCCCTCTTCTCACCCCGCCGCCGCCCGCACTGCCCCGCACCCCGCCGCCGCCGGAGCCGAGCTCGAGGCCGCCGCCGCCGCCGTTCGCCGCCCCCTCGCACCCCCGCACCCCGCCGCCCTCGCCGGAGCAGCCGGAGCCCGCCAGAGCCTTGCCCCCGACGAGGTACCTCGCCGCCGTTCGTGGCCAGTTTTGTTTTAAAAAAAACCGTTCGTTTAAAAAAACCCTAGATCGGTTTTTTTCGGTTTTGTTATTTTGTGAGCGTTCACCGACACGTTCGTTTTAGCGAACGCGTTCGTCGGATTTTCTCTGTTAAGGAACGTCCGTTCTTTAACCGTTCGTCCGTTTTTCTTTTTCGTCGGATTTTTCCACGATTATCTCAGATTCGATTTCTGATCGAATCTTCGTTTCTGTTTAACTTTTCGCTCGTTTATCGGAATCAGGCGATTCAAGCGCCTAGAGTTTCGTCTCAAAATTCTTTTTCCGTTTAACCTACTCAAACAAGTTTTTGCTACTGTAAAATTTGACCTAGATCCAGATTAGTAAACGAAGTTTGTTTCTTTCGCCGTTTGACTTTCGTTGCTTCGTTCGAGTTGATTCTTTTTGCAAACCGCAGTTCTTAAGTTGAACTTTCTGGTTGGATCTTTCATTCGAGTTTTACCTGTGCATTAGTTGAGTACTGATTGTTTGCTTGTTTGTTTGCGATAGAGTACCCGGAGTGTGCCGCTTGTTACTTCGAATCGCTAGGTTTCGCGGATCATCAGCAAGGCAAGTAACACTTTGATCATGTACCTTCCATACCCAGTTTTTATTGCATTAGATCTTTTCCTCAAACATTGCATGATTAGGATCTAATTAAATTGTGGGTATTGGGAAGTAGTTGAGGTAGTACCTATTACCTGTTTATTATCAAACCCCTGGGAGTTACTTCTACGTTGCTATTATATTGCCATGCTATGCTCGTAGACGTGGATTGGGTTTGAGTGATATACATGACAGATGTGAGATTGTTAATAATGGTTTACTTAAGGTGGCAACTAAAACTCACATCTGGGTGGATTGAGGTACCTGGGTATTCTAGGATTGCCTGTTTTTCTTTTGGACCGCCACCCAGGTTCAAAGGGATCATAAGATTATTCATGCTAGAAACTTCCGTGTGCAGCCACAAGCTATTATGGGCTCTAGCATAGTTGACTAAGTTGTGTGAACTCTTACAGTGGTAGACTAGCAGATGTAGGGGAAAGTAGGTGTAACTGTCTACCCATACGTAAGGTGCGAACACTTCTGAAAGACTGTGTCTCGGTCATCCGTTTCTCAAACATCATGTAGTGCGAGAATCAAGCGGAGGCGATCGAGTCTTGTGGGGAAAAGTGCACAAACCTCTGCAGAGTGTACAAACTAATCATGGTTAGCCGTGTCCCCGGTTATGGACAACTTGAGTATCTAGTACTTGGATTATCATGTGAATCTCATCACCATGTTACTTCTAATTAATTTTGTTGGGTTATTGATGATACTTAATTGGGATTGAGATGCTGTCAACCATCTCAATGTTTAACAACCACCATGATAGTTAAATAAAATTTATTCCTTTGCAGTAGGGAAAAATTGGCTTTTCGCAAAAACTGTAACCATAGAGCTTTCCACCAGCCATATATGCATGTAGTATAGCATTATTACTGTTCATTATTCTCTATGTGTTACATTGCCAGCATATTCTATGTGCTGACCCGTTTTCGGGCTGCAACGTTTCATGTTGCAGACTTTTCAGACGACGAGTAAGGTGCCTTAGGTCGTGGTCTTATACTCAGTGATGTCGCTGGAGTTGATGGACTCACTTATCTTCGAAGTCTTCCGCTGTTATCGTATTTAGATGGCCTTAAGCCATATTTATCATACTTAATCTCTTTGGAGATATTCGATGTAATAAGTGTGTGATTGCCACTCTGTTATAAATCCTCCATTTGTACTGTGCGTGTCAGCATTACTGATCCAGGAATGACACTGGTGCACAGCAGCACAGACCATTTGAGGTCTGGTCGCTACATAGAGATAAAGTATTATGTTGTGAAAGATAAAATTCAGGATCACACTATAAGTCTCGAGCATATAAGGACAAAGGATATGCTTGCGGATCCGCTTACGAAAGGCTTACCACCCAATATGTTCAAGGAACACTTAGCCGGCATGGGTTTAAGGGAAAGCCTATGACTCCTGGATCATGAGAGGCCCAAAAGGAACATAATTTGTTTCAAAATAGAGAGGTATTTTGTAGTTGTCTGATTCTATCGGCAATTGAGTTGTGACGATGAAACATGATCTATGTATTGATCTGTGATGAAACGAGTAAAGTAAAAAGCATATGGTTAAAAGTAAAAGTTGAGATCAAGGGGGAGAATGTTAGGTTGATCTCCTCCCGTGTGGGCCCAACGACCCACCGGGCCCTTTGATCTGCGCCCTGATTGGGGGTGCCCAACCTACTATGGTTGACGGGCCCCTGTCACCTATGCTATATAAAGAGGTGGCGACCGGTGGCACGCAACACGAGGTTCGTCACGAGCCGTATACCCCACCGACACACCCTACCGATCTAGGGCAAGCGCGGTGCTGACGGGAAGCGCCTCCACCACCTCGCCCACTTTCTACCATCGCCGACTGCCCTCCACCATGGTCGACTCGTTGGGCTCATCGAGCCTAGGAGAAGGTACTCCTCATCCTCCCCATCTCTCTCTGTTTCTCTCTCTCAGATGCATAGATAGATCAATGAATAGAGATTGCTACCGATCTAATCTAGCCTAGACGATCTTAGAGAGTCTATCATTAGAATTATTATTGTGCTAGACATATTTGCACGCTATTTTGAACGATTTGTGCTATTTTCTATCCAAATTTTGATGAATTCCAACGTGCTTGATGAAATTCGTCCGGTTAGTTGAAAACCGATTTAAAATGTATGCGACTAGCTTTTGAAGGCCAACTCCCGCATCAGTCTGCGGACTGGTTCCCCTGTCCGCAGACGGATGTGTTGTCCGGTTTACGCCTCAACGTTGGAGATGCCCTTAACCCCAGATTTCATCTTAGTCTCCTGCCAGAATATTCGAGCCCAAGAGCATTCAAACAGTGCATGAATGATTGGTTCCTCAACCCCGAGACCTTCATAGAAACCTATATTCTCAATATGTCTATCTCTCAGCACTGTCTTTGCATGGAACAAAAACATTAATGACTCTCCACCAGAAGGTTTTTACCTTGCTGTAGTGATACGTCTCCAACGTATCTATAATTTTTTATTGTTCCATGCTGTTATATTATCATTCTTGGATGTTTTATAATCATTTTATATCATTTTTTGGTACTAACCTATTGACATAGTGCCAAGTGCCAGTTGTTGTTTTCTGCATGTTTTTTACATCGCAGGAAATCAATACCAAACGGAGTCCAAACACAGCGAAACTTTTTGTGGATTTTTTTGGACTAGAAGACATCCAGTGGGCCGGAGAAGCACCTGGGGGGGTGCTCCGAGGGGAGCACAACCCACCAGGGCGCGCCTGGAGGCTCAGGCGCGCCCAGGTGGGTTGTGCCCACCTCGGGTGCCCCCTGAACCGCCTCTTTGCTCTATAAATACGCCAATATTTGAGAAACCCTAGGGGATTCGACGAAAATCAATTCCAGCTGCCGCAGAGTCCAGAACCACCAGATCCAATCTAGACACCATCACGGAGGGGTTCATCATGCCCATTGGTGCCTCTCCGATGATGCGTGAGTAGTTCTTTGTAGACCTACGGGTCCGTAGTTAGTAGCTAGATGGCTTCCTATCTTTGTTTTGATTCTTAATACAATGGTCTCTTCGAGATCCATATGATGTAACTCTTTTTGCGGTGTGTTTGTTGGGATCGAATGAACTTTGAGTTTATGATCAGATCTATCTTTTTATCCATGAAAGTTATTTGAGTCTTCTTTGATCTCTTATATGCATGATTGCTTATAGCCTCTTATTTCTTCTCTGATATATGGGTTTTGTTTGGCCAACTTGATCTATTTATCTTGCAATGGGAAGAGGTGCTTTGTGATGGGTTCGATCTTATGGTGCTTGATCCCAGTGACAGAAGGGGAACCGACACGTATGTATCGTTGCCATTAAGGATAACAAGATGGGGTCTATTTCTACATAAATACATCTTGTCTACATCATGTCATCGTTCTTATTGCATTACTCCGTTTCTCCATGAACTTAATACACTAGATGCATGCTGGATAGCGGTCGATGTGTGGAGTAATAGTAGTAGATGCAGGCAGGAGTCGGTCTACTAATCTTGGACGTGATGCCTATATAATGATCATTGCCTGGATATCGTCATGATTATTTGAAGTTCTATCAATTACCCAATAGTAATTTGTTCACCCACCATTTGCTATTTTTCTCGAGAGAAGCCACTAGTGAAATCTACGGCCCCTGGGTCTCTTCTTTAATATATTTGCCTTTGCGATCTATTTGCCTTTGCCTTTATTTTCAGATCTATTAAACCAAAAATACAAAAATACCTTGTTGCACTTTATTTTATTTGGCGTTCGATCTATCACTTATTACAACTCTCTCACGTCTGTTTGCCAATTTCTAGCGCCGTTACCCGAAAGGCATGAACAACCCCTTTAACATGTCGGGTTGCGAGTATTTGTTATTTGTGTGCAGGTGTTGTTTACGTAGTGTTGCTTGGTTCTCCTACTAGTTCGATAACCTTGGTCTCATCACTGAGGGAAATACCTACCGTTGTTGTGCTGCATCATCCCTTCCTCTTTGGGGAAATACCGATGTAGTTCTAGCAGACATCATGTAGCGTCAAGACTCCTGTTACAATAATCCAAGGCCATCGTCGAACCATTGAGGACAAGTAAGAGCACGACACCGAGGTTTGTTAATGAGATTCACCAACATGGCTACATTTTCGTGGCATGATTACGGATGGACCTCCTCATGTACCAGTCACATGATACGGGTCGACGATAAGCCCTGCAAGGCCACCAGACAGCGCTCCAACTGTCGTGCCACGGTAGGCCCGCCACCCCTGGGACGATATCCCGGATTAAGGGGTGCACATCATGACGACCCATCGCCCATGGGCCGGGCTG
This sequence comes from Triticum aestivum, assembly GCF_018294505.1. Classification (NCBI taxonomy): domain Eukaryota; kingdom Viridiplantae; phylum Streptophyta; class Magnoliopsida; order Poales; family Poaceae; genus Triticum; species Triticum aestivum. The sequence goes on along the minus strand of NC_057808.1, from coordinate 69,229,981 downwards.
AGGACCCACCAATGGTTGAATGGGTCCTGACTAGGTTGATACCTTCACCGTCATCCAAATGAAGATCTCCGAGGACTTGGTGTACACTTCACGATTGTATCAAAAGGATCGACATGCTTATCCCAAGATTGCAACCAACCATTTGTAAACCCTAAATACCCCGGGTATCTATATAAGCCTTGGGGTTTAGTCTATAGAGGCATGATCGCAAGTTTTAGAGCTTAGAACATTTTCATACGATCTCGAGGTAGATCATGTTGTACTCTGTACCCCATCACAATCAATATATAAGAAGCATGACATATGATTTTACCTCATCAAGAGGGCCCGAACCTAGGTAAAACATCGTGTCCCTACTTCTTTTGTTACCATCTAGCTCATATCACCAAGCTTGGGACCCCCTACCCGAGATCTGTCGGTTTTAGCACCGACACCTGCCATGGGCGTCCGGGTCATCCCTCTCACGATCTCTATTTTAGCCTACAACTTATGTCTAGTCTATTTGGCTACTACATGGTGCCTTTATATAATAGGCACGGGTTACACGTGTCCGACTCAAACATCTAACCCTTAGCTGATTGCATGTCCAACATAACACAACCCGCGTACACATAATATTCAACACATATTTTAACAACTCCAAAATTTCTTCCGGTGTTTTTTTATTTCTCCTTCAGATCCAGCCACCATATTTGAACTCCGCTGGATTGAAATCAACGCTTTATACGCAGACTGTTTCCTTCCAGATGCCAAGCCCATGTGTCGTCCACTTCGTGCCCAATAGGAATACTGCATATGGCTCTTCTGTCAAGACAAAGAATAAATAGAGAGAAAGTGGTATGTGTGGGCCAAATCCAATGTTATAGACTGTCCGGACATGCCTAGACGCCCATCCTCTCCATATATGGGTTGAATATGAGGGTTCACAACCTGAACATACGAGGGCAATTTGTACGGATCTAGTTGAATTTCTTTTTTTCTTATTTCTTCTGTCCGGACACTATTCGAGTTGTTCGCCTTAACTTAGAGGGATAAAGTGGGGGTCTGGTTGTAGATGCTCCCCTTTCCCCAACAGTTTCTTGGTATTAGGGGAGTTGAGCAAAAAAACTGCTTCAACAGTTCCCCTTCTTCAATAAATTGTTGGTCAAATAAACATCCCATCTTCCCCTAAATGGAGGGGGAGTTGAGCCTCTACAATATGGATCCCCTACACTTCCATCTGAGTGAAGGAAATATGCCCTAGAGGCAATAATAAAGTTGTTATTTTATATTTCCTTATATCATGATAAATGTTTATTATTCATGCTAGAATTGTATTAACCGGAAACTTGGTACATGTGTGGATACATAGACAAAACACCGTGTCCCTAGTAAGCCTCTACTAGACTAGCTCGTTAATCAAAGATGGTTAAGTTTCCTAACCATATACATGTGATGTCATTTGATGAACAGGATCACATCATTAGGAGAATGATGTGATGGACAAGACCCATCCGTTAGCTTAGCATAATGATCGTTCAGTTTTATTGCTATAACTTTCTTCATGTCATATACATATTCCTTTGACTATGAGATTATGCAACTCCCGGATACCGGAGGAATGCCTTGTGTGCTATCAACCGTCACAACGTAACTGGGTGATTATAAATATACTCTACAGGTATCTCTGAAGGTGTTTGTTGGGTTGGCATAAATCGAGATTAGGATTTGTCACTCCGAGTATCGGAGAGGTATCTCTGGGCCCTCTCGGTAATGCACATCATAATAAGCCTTGCAAGCAATGTGACTAATGAGTTAGTTGCGGTATGATGCATTACGGAACGAGTAAAGAGACTTGCCGATAACGAGATTGAACTAGGTATGAAGATACCGACGATCGAATCTCGGACAAGTAACATACCGATGACAAAGGGAATAACGTATGTTTCCATTACGGTACGACCGATAAAGATCTTCGTAGAATATGTGAGAACCAATATGAGCATCCAGGTTCCGCTATTGGTTATTGACCGGAGAAGTGTCTCGGTCATGTCTACATAGTTCTCGAACCCGTAGGGTCCGCACGCTTAACGTTCGATGACGATTTTGTATTATATGAGTTATGTGATTTGGTGACCGAATGTTGTTCGGAGTCCCAGATGAGATCACGGACATGACGAGGAGGCTCGAAATGGTCGAGAGGTAAAGATTCATATATAGGACGATAGTATTCGGACACCGGAAGTGTTCCGGGGGTACCGGGTACGTATCGGGTCACCGAAAGGGGTTCCGGGCACCCCCCGGCAAAGATATGGGCCTTATTGGGCCAAGGACGGGACAGACCAGCCCCTAGTGGGCTGGTGCGCCCCCCATATGGGCCGGTCTAAGTGGAGAAAGGAAAAGGGGAGGAGGAAAGTAAATAGAGGGAATAGGATTCCCGCTTCCTTTCCCCTCTCCCCTCTTTCCTTTCCCCCTCCGGAGATAAGGAAAGGGGGATGCCGAATTGGAGGAGGCCCCCAAGTAGGATTCCTCCTACTTGGGGCGCCCCAAGGCTGCTCCCCTCCCTCTCCCACCTATATATACATGGGGAGGGGGCGCCTAGAACACACACCAACAATTGTTAGCCGTGTGTGGCGCCCCCCTCCACGGTTTACGCCTCCGGTCATATTCACATAGTGCTTAGGCGAAGCCCTAAGCGGATTACTTCACCATCACCGTCACCACGCCGTCGTGCTGACGGAACTCTCCCTCGACACTTTTCTGGATCAAGAGTTCGAGGGACGTCATCAAGCTAAACGTGTGCAGAACTCGGAGGTGCCATACGTTCGGTGCTTGATCGGTCGGAACGAGAAGAAGTTCGACTACATCAATCGCGTTAACATACGCTTCCGCTTTCGGTCTACGAGGGTACGTGGACACACTCTCCCCCTCTCGTTGCTATGTATCTCCTAGATAGATCTTGCGTGAGCGTAGGAAATTTTTGAAATTGCATGCTACGTTCCCCAACAGTGGGCGCTCCGCCACAAATGGTCACCGGACCACTGCCAATTAGGCACCAAACAGACGCCTCGTCATCGCTGGACAACTGGTGTTTTGGGTAACATAATATGTTACCATAAAATAACGCACTCCAAGACAAAATAAGTCTACATTTAAATAAATAAAGGCTTGCATGATAACACACATATTATACTACCCAATATATATGATGGTAACAACATAGACTAATGCTACGAGTACCTCCCGGTTTATAGGGCTTATCTCAATTTTTTTTTATTTTTTTTTGTAAGTCCTCAATTTTATCACAATAGCTAGATGTCAGCCGACTGACTTTCAATTTTTGGTCAGTCGGTTTTGAACATCGCCGGAGGGAGGCCAAAGGAAGGAAGGAAGAAGGAAGGAGCTCGCTGGAGGGCTACCCCACCATCTATCTTAGGGTGGGGGTGGGCGCAGAAGAACGATGGTGGTGGGACGATGGTGCAACTTCGCCGGCAAAAATCTCCGTTTGCGCCGGGGCTTGAGGGATGGCCGGAGGGTGGTAGCACGATGGTGGGCCGCGGTTGGGGGGAGGGCGGTGCAGCGAGGCTGCGAGGGAGCGCCACCTGCCGCGGGCGGTGGAAGCAGACGGCTAGGCCGGCAACGGCGCGACAGTTCGAAGGAAGAAGAGGAGGGTTTGGACGTTGAAGAAGGTGATGCGGCCGTCCATTTTTCATCCAACGACCTAAACCAAATCAACTGACCACAAAAATAAAATCAGGTGAATGTCTTCTAGCCACACCCCAATTTTATTGTTCCCCATCACATGTTCAGATTTTGAGGTGCATTAAATCGATGTAGGCAAAGATTGAGAGAAAACTCACCAATGTAAAAGTTCTTTTAGCTATTTACTTGGGGAGTTTTTTCTCAACTGTTGGAGATGCACTATTGAGAAAGCACTTTGCAATGGCCGATGTGTCTCAAATCATGAAGATCCGTGCAACACCAGGATCAAAGGATGTGTTGGCGTGGAGTCGAGGAAAACTAGGGCAATTTTCTGTAAAAAGTGCATACAATTTGGCATTCGATGAAGCCCATAGGGGTGCTGAAGTTTCATCAAGTACCAATCCATCGGGCAGCCGTTCCTGTTGGAATTACATTTAGTCATGTGATATCCCCCGACAATGAGAAACTTTGCTTGGCGATTGGCAACAAACTTCCCGCCTGCTTGGCAGAAGAAGAAAAGAATAGGGCTTGAGATTTCTAGTGAGTGCCCTTTATGTGCAAGGGAAGTTGAGGACAACTATCAGCCTTCACTGGTACGCGTCGGTGCTATACAAACAGTTTTAAACACCTTTCCGCGATGGCATTTGGAACCGTCGCCTAGTGAGTGACGGTGATAGGGGGGTCCTTCCCACACGACCCAGAAACCGTCGGGGATATGCCCTCCTGGCACACACGCTCGGTAAAATGAGGTCGTGTGTGACCGGCGAGTGCTCAAATATGGAAATACGTACAGTAGAGCTAAAAATACAATTATACAGGCGAAATTGTTTTCGGTCGCAAGTACATCCCACACAGTCAGTCCCCGCTAAACATTTCCGTTCGTATGTACATCCCACACAGTCGCTCCAAGGAAAACGTTTCCCTTCACAGGTACATCACACACAATTTTTTCTGTTAAATCGTTTGTGATAGCGTTGCCATTGCACACGATATTAACAATTTTATTGTTTGCGTTATTGAATGCATCACACACGGTGCATAGAAAAAACTGTGTGGCAAAGGTTGTCCATCACACACATTTTTTATGTGGTAAACATTTGCGCAAGGTGGCCTAACACAAACAGTTTTCAAGAGGATGTTGTGTGTGCAGTGGAGATTGATCGCACACGCAGTGGATCCTAGAAACGTTTCTGATCTCCACCTCTATCGTAGACGTTTCGCTTTCGCAAACCATGTGCAGTGTAATCCCTAATTTAAAAATAACATGTTTTGAATTTGAAAGTAGGCACATCACTTATTTCATATCCAACCATGTTTATTACAAATATAGGTTCAACCATGAATGCATAATTCGATGCACAGGTACATATGCTGAAGAACTACAGAAGCACCAAGTAAGGAATGATGAACCACAGTTGTACTAAAGACTGTAAAGAGAGAGGCAAAAGACATTCTGGTTGCTGGAGAAGGTGAAGCGGAATGCCCATATTGTGCCCTCCTCCATGCGTAATGCGCGTGCGACTCTAGGCTAACCCCTTGTGATGGATGCCCGTCCATCCTTCACTGTCTTCATTATGACTTCTTGATGCTCATTGTAGTCTGGATGAAATACTTTAACCTTCATTGCGTGTCCACCAATCATGTACTTTGCGAGGTAATCTTGAGTGAACTGCTTCGGGAACCACTGGGAACGAAAAAGATTCAGACATTGTTGTCTAACAACTCATTATGGGCAGTAAAAAGAGAAGGCTCAGAGTTTGTAGTTACCATCCTACAACTCACTGTTGTGTTGGATAGAGCATAAACAAATAATTTGCTTGCCACCATTCGTATCCTTTTGCTAATAATCCTTATCAGTTTCCTCACTTGATGCTTGTTCATGAATATCTCATTGCCCCATATGCAAAAAGGGTCGATGCGTGGATCCTTTCCAAGGGCATATGTACCTACAAGCAACAAGTCAATATTAGAAGCTAACAAGTGTCCAGGCCTGGATCTATATGCACTACATTATGGAACGACGGGGGGAGTACAAGCCGAGGGATGAAGCTAACCTCGGCGGAAAATGGTGGCCACGCCCGTTGTTGTCCTGCATAAGTAGTGGAAAGGCATGATAAGTACAGCAACCTTAACATCAAACAAATATAGCAAAGGTAAACAACATCATCTCCAAATGATAGCTTGAATGTGTTGGTTTCAGCATGCTATTAAAGCAGATATAAATGGAAGGCAATGTTACCAACAGTAGGCTTAACAGCCACCAAATATTGCAATTCAAACTGGTATTGCTGAAAATGACACTACTGCAGGATGCTGCTAACGCGACACTACGATCAGAGACCCTTCGACGAAACTGTGTGTGATGCAATAGTCGCAAACGATGGTGTAAAAAACCCGTCAAAAGGTGCAAAATGTTTGCAATGACGGATGCATCAAACACGGTTCGGATTTTAGTTGCGTGTGTGATGTGGCATACGGTTTAGTTCAATTAACTGTTTGCGATGAGGAGGAACAAAAGAAGCGGGCAGCCAGATGGAGGTGTGTGCGATATACAGCATACGGTTCACTCGGATGAATTGTTTGTGATTAGGCAACACAAAAGAAACGGTCAGCCAGATCAAGGTGTGTGCGATATACGGCATGCGGTTCACTCGGATGAACTATTTGCGTTGAGACAAGAGAACAGAAACGGTCAGCCAGATTAAGGTGTGTGTGAAGTACAACATACAGTTCACTCGGATGAACTGTTTGTGATTAGGCAACACAAAAGAAATGGTCAGCCAGATCAAGGTGTGTGCGACATACGGCATGCGGTTCACTCGGCCTTGTCGTCAGTGTGTGACCTCTGTGGCAACCGTTCGCTCCCCACTAGTCTCTTCTTGTACCGTGGCAACCGTCCACCGCCTCTTCGCCTTTCCCTCTTGATTTGGAACTGCTGTCGCACGCTCTTCCTCCCTCCATTTGCCTTCACCCTTCCTTCTGCCATTGTTCGATCATCTTCTCCATGGAGGAAACAGGCCGGAAACGACCCCGTTATTCTTGCCCCGATCTGAAAGATGACGTGGTGGATGAACTCATTGATGGGTGCGACGTCATCACCTTGGCTAGCATGGCAGGTTCGTTCAAGACCATTCTCGACTCAACTAATAACATCATTACAAGGAACCAAGGGTCCAGGAGCGGTTTGATCTCCCCTATCTTGTTCGCCGTGACCCTGCTGACTAGCGCGGAGACGACGGAAGCCTCGCCTTGTGCAAGTTGATGCTGCTTGATAATGATACGTGTGATGTTAAGATGCCATCACTTGAGGGCAAGGCTTGGGCAGGAGCAAATGGAGATTGGGTTGTTTATATTGGGTACAACTGCGAGTGGGAACTTGTGAATGTATACACTCGTCACCGGGTTTCACTTCCAAAAATCTCAGACTGCCCAGAGGTTGAGTACACCGGTATTCTACGTGATTTCAAATACGATCATGGTGACCGTCGTCTATGGAAGATAGCAATATGTCGAGTTCCCAACCGCTCATGGGATTACACGAACTATGAAGTTGTTGCTATCTTCGACAAGCTTGTTGCCTTCCTTACTTCCATGCCTCAATGGATATTGCTCAAAAATCAATTTTTATACACGGATGAGTACTGTGATGCAATTCAATACAAGGGTCTTGTGTTTGCTGCCACCACTCGTGGCACTATTTTTGCATGGAATCCTGATGCTTTCTGTACGTTTGTCTTCCACCATAATTATAATTGTTTCATCCACATACATGCGGGTTAGCTAGTTTCCCTTTACTAATTAACCTTCTTGTGTTTCCAAGGTCCTGTAAACATTCCACCACCTATACTTGAAAATTTTTATAACCAAGGGGGAGATGACGATGCTGATGATCACGAGCATGAGGACCCATATACTCAGTGGCGCCTGGCAACTTATTCTGATGGATCACCTCTTCTTGTCTGTATACAGGGCACTGCTGATGTTACTAAGGAAGCAGGTGTTGTCTTTATACGTCTCCAACGTATCTATAATTTATGAAGTATTCATGCTATTATATTATCCTTCTAGGATGTTTTATATGCATTTATATGCTATTTTATATGATTTTTTGGGACTAACCTATTAACCTAGAGCCCAGTGCCAGTTTCTGTTTTTTCCTTGTTTTTGAGTTTTACAGAAAAGGAATACGGCGCGCCCACCCCCCTAGGCATGGGCCCCTGCCTCGTGGACGGCTCGGGAACCTCCTTGACATGAGACCTACGCCAAAAATTCCTATAAATACTGAAACCTCCAGAAAATAACCTAGATCGGGAGTTCCACCGCCGCAAGCCTCTGTAGCCATGAAAAACCAATCGGGACCCTGTTCCGGCACCCTGCCGAAGGGGGATCCCTCACCGATGGCCATCTTCATCATCCCGGTGCTATCCATGACGAGGAGGGAGTAGTTCACCCTCGGGGCTGAGGGTATGTACCAGTAGCTATGTGTTTGATCTCTCTCTCTCTCTCGTGTTCTTGAGGTGGTACGATCTTGATGTATCGCGAGCTTTGCTATTATAGTTGGATCTTATGATGTTTCTCCCCCTCTACTCTCTTGTAATGGATTGAGTTTTCCCTTTGAAGTTATCTTATCGGATTGAGTCTTTAAGGATTTGAGAACACTTGATGTATGTCTTGCGTGGGATACCCGTGGTGACAATGGGGTATTCTATTGATTCACTTGATGTATGTTTTGGTGATCAACTTGCGAGTTCCGTGACCTTGGGAATCTATGCATAGGGGTTGGCACACGTTTTCGTCTTGACTCTCCGGTAGAAACTTTGGGGCACTCTTTGAAGTACTTTGTGTTGGTTGAATAGATGAATCTGAGATTGTGTGATGCATATCGTATAATCATACCCACGGATACTTGAGGTGACATTGGAGTATCTAGGTGACATTAGGGTTTTGGTTGATATGTGTCTTAAGGTGTTATTGTAGTACGAACTCTTGAATAGATCGATCCGAAAGAATAACTTTGAGGTGGTTTCGTACCCTACAATAATCTTTTCGTTTGTTCTCCGCTATTAGTGACTTTGAAGTGACTCTTTGTTGCATGTTGAGGGATAGTTATATGATCCAATTATGTTATTATTGTTGAGAGAACTTGCACTAGTGAAAGTATGAACCCTAGGCCTTGTTTCCTAGCATTGCAATACCGTTTATGCTCACTTTTATCATTAGTTACCTTGCTGTTTTTATATTTTCAGATTACAAAAACCTATATCTACCATCCATATTGCACTTGTATCACCATCTCTTCGCCGAACTAGTGCACCTATACAATTTACCATTGTATTGGGTGTGTTGGGGACACAAGAGACTCTTTGTTATTTGGTTGCAGGGTTGTTTGAGAGAGACCATCTTCATCCTACACCTCCCATGGATTGATAAACCTTAGGTCATCCACTTGAGGGAAATTTGCTACTGTCCTACAAACCTCTGCACTTGGAGGCCCAACAACGTCTACAAGGAGAAGGTTGCGTAGTAGACATCATGTCTCGCATGGTCGCACTCTCCGGACCTATTCCAACATCCATTGCAGGGTATTCGGGATGGATACTATTGTAGTAGCGCCAACACCTTCTCCCTGGTTCAGTATTGAAAGTCTTGGAGGAAACTCGCTCTTCCTTGGACAAAACTATCCAATGATGGCGGAAGGCGATCCAGCTGCTGTTGACACAACGTTACTACCTTTTATGATAAGCAACTGTATCTATACCTCGGACATTGCTATGCTTCCCTACCATCCCAATATGGGTCCTGACATAGGCCGCTTCAGCCTGGATGATCAGTCCTGCGTTGGGTCTCGAGATTGACAGTAGCTGGCCCTTCCCAGAGAATCACTTCTGGTTCAAAGCAAGCATTTCCAACGCCGACGTGGTTGAGCTGAATTTCATTTCATCGCTTTGTTATTTGTTGTGTGAGAAAAACTTTACTTTACTAGAATGTTTTGTTGGAAATGATCTACAATCCAACGTGTATCCTTGTTGTCGTTGTGGGTTGATGACTTGTTGTATGTAATCAATGGTACATTTGCATATGCGTCCATCAACTCACGCCTGCTAGTGGTGTCCATATGAACAGTGCTAGTGATTTTAGTTGCAAAAATTAGATAGTGCTAGTGATTTTTAGCTGCATATTTTGACAAATCGCAGTGTTACAAGGTTGACAAATGGCAATGTTACTAGGTAAACAAATGTCAATCTTTCCAGATTGACAAATGGCAACATACCCAAAATGACAGATGCAAATCTTACCCAATTGTTTCTACGTGGTTGCACACGGGTCATGCAAAACAACCGTTTGCGTTGAAGGGATGCAGAAATCCTGCTCGGCACATTTTCCCTTGGCTTCCTGGGGAAGCTGTCGGTTTGTGTACGGGTGTTCTAACTAAAATGTTTGCGATGAGTGTTTTATATTTAAAAACCATTGACATTTTTTTTCCAAATAAAATCGTTTGATAAGTCTGTACATTAAGAGAGAAAAACGCAAGTTCGTCCAAACCATATCTTTCATTTAGTCACACTGCGAATTTATATTCATATGATCGAGAATTCGAGATACATTATTAAACCCCCAAAAGAACTATTTCTGGCGGCGGCGGAGGCGGCGTGCCGCGCCTTCGTTGTCGTTGTCGTCCTCCGGGATGCTATTGTTGAAGTCTTCAAGGCAGCACAAAATGTTCTTCACTTGTAAATCAAACATCATGTCGTCGCGCGACCGACAGGCGGGGCGTGGGAGGACGGCAACTGGCGCCGCTGAGAAGTAGCGGTCGACGGCAGCGTCCCATGCCGCTGAGGAGGGCGCGTGCATGGGCACGGGCATGGGCGTGGCGGGTGCAGCCAAACGCACGGGGACCGGCGCCGTGGTGGGTGGAGGTGCGTGCACGGGCAGGGGCACGGGCGCGGCATGTGCAGCCAAACGCACGGGGGCCGGCGCCACGGTGGGTGGAGGGGCGTGCACGGGCACGGGCGTTGGCGCTGGCATGTACACGAGCTCGCGCGGGTCCACAGAGACCTCGCTGACGCCCGCGGCTTCCAGCTCTGCGATAGTGCTCGGCGACCAGCCCGTCAATGCTATGGGGATGGTCGCTGGCACGGGCGCGGGGATGGGAGCTGGGACGGGAGCGGGGGCAGCAACCACCGCGGCCAGCTCGTTCTGGGCCATGTCCATGAGGCCCCATTCCTCCTTATTTTCTATCTCCTCTGGCTCAAAGTCGACTTCACCAAACTTGAAGACTAGTGGCAGATGATCATTCTGCGCCATGGCGTTGGTGGAGGTCTGCGGGAGGGAGGGGAATGGGAGGCGGACAGTAAGGCCGCCCGTATTAAACAGCGGCTCGGGCGCCATTAATGGAGAGGAAGGCGGGCAGCCATGGAAGTCAAAGGACTCGCTTCCTAGTGAGCCTGCGCAGCGTACAGCTCGCACGCTTCTCGGGGAGCCTGCGTGAAAGTGCGTTATATCGACTAGAGGGGGGTGAATAGGCGATTTTTATGAATTCTTCACTGAGGAATTTGCGGGTGAGGAAATTCCTTAGCGAAGAACTACTTGCAGCGGAATAAGTACTCAGAAGTAGGCATAACAGAACACAAGCATGGTCATCATGATGAAATGAAGACAAGCACAGAGTACAGAAAGCATAAACACAGGATAGCACAGGATGAAGACAAACAGACTGAGGAAATTGAACTGAGGAAATTGAGAAAGTCTTCAGTCAAAGTCTTCAAACACAGATATGAACAAGCACACAACAACTATAATGAGGAAATGAAAGAGTTGAGGAAATAGAACCAGTAAGCTTGGTGAAGACAATGATTTGGTAGACCAGTTCCAACTGCTGTCTCAGTTGTACATCTGGTTGGAGCGGCTAGGTATTTAAACCTGAGGACACACAGTCCTCACCGTATTCTCCTTGAGCTAAGGTCACACAGACCTCGCCCAATCACTCGTGGTAAGTCTTCAGGTGACTTCCGACCCTTCACAAACTCGGTCACTCGGCGATCCACAATTCCTCTTAGATGCTCTAGACCATGACGCCTAACCGTCTGGAAGAAGCACAGTCTTCAAAGGTAACAAGCGCCGGATCCACGCAGGATCAATCTCTTCAGTGATGCTCAATCACTTTGGGTTTTTAGGTGTTTGGGTTTGGGTTTTCCTCACTCGATGATTTTCGCTCAAAGTCCTCGGAGGATGGGATGCTCTCAAAGGACAAGTGTCAGTTTCTCTCGGAGTAGCCAACCAACTAGTGGTTGTAGGGGGCGGCTATTTATAGCCTAGGGAGCAACCCGACATGATAAGACATAAATGCCCTTCAATGATATGACCGTTAGGTGGGTAGATATTTTGGGACAGCTGGCGCGTAGCACAGCAACGGTCGGAAATTTGAGTATCAAATTCCGCAGGGCTATCATGTTCCTCACTGTGTAGGCAATCCGCACTGGCGAATTCCTAACTCCTCAGTCAGAACAAATTCCTTAGAGACTAGAAGAACTTCGTCTCTGTCAATGAAGAATATGACTGAACTGTATGAGATTTCCAATGGCTTCACTCGAAGGGATTGGTAGGTGTAGGATTTTGAGTTGAGCATCACATGGAAATTTTTCCATAGTATTTCCTCGACCCCCTTTAACAGTACGGTGTTTCCTATGACTCAAGAAAGAGAAAATGAAACTACGAAAACAAAAGTCTTCACGCTTCATGTTCCCCAAACGAATACCAAGTATTCAAGGTCACACCAATTTCTTCACTTTCAAAGTCTTCAGAAAGTCTTCAGAAATCCAAAGTCATCAGTCGAAGAACTTCATTTTTAGGGGTCGACTTTCTCTGTAAATATCAAACTCCTCATAGACTTATAGACCTGTGTACACTCATAAACACATTAGTCCCTTAACCTATAAGTCTTCAATACACCAAAATCACTAGGGGGCACTAGATGCACTTACACTGCGCATTGGAGGACAGCTTACACGCCTCTCGGTCAGCCTGCGCACTGGACTCCGCTCGCACGCCTCCCGTTCAGTCAAGGTCAAGCAGCTGTCCGCACGCCACCTCCTATAGCCATTAAAATGAAGACCCGTGGCGTCACGTGAATGGTTAACAGAACGCACACGATTTGAATTATACAACCGTTTGAGATATTAAAGTAGCAGCTATTTTTTCAAAATGCCTTTGTTGGCTGTTATTCGAGTGCGCCTTCTCTAAAAATGGACACAAAAAATACCACAGCATGTCGGGTGCCATTCCATGATAGCATGCCAAGTTCATGAATTTCAGACGAGTTTAAGATTTAGTAGAATTTAAAAACAAAGTATCTCAACGTTTTGCAGGCAATCAACGGTGCCCTGCTGTTTCAAATTCATTCCCATTTCTTGCATGGGACCTAAGCATGCACCCAAGGACATAGATTTGATTTTCCAACCAATTTATATGCACTGGAGCATGTGCATGTAGTTCAAATTTGAATTATGCACATAAATGCATTGAAAACTCAGTTAATGCATAAAAATGTCCAAACGAACACCGAAAAATCACAAAATTTGACACAACACTCCTGTTGTTCTATGTTGACACGAGAAAAAAAATTGAAAGCAATAAGAAGCAATGGATATCGTTTCGTCCCCAAAGGTGGGACGTTCCCTATCGAAACCATCATGCTTGTTGTGAGAAGCTCTGGTTTGTGAGAAGCATATACCAAACCTGCCCCAAATGGGACAAAATTTTCACCACGCATGTTGATGCCGCTCCATGATAGCATGCCAAGTTTCATGAGTTTCAGACGAGGTTTGGATTTACTAGAATTTAAAAACCAGGCATCTCAACGTTTTCCGGCAATCAACGGTGCCCTGGTGTTTGAAATTCATTCCCATTTCTTGCATTGGACCTAAGCATGCACCCAAGGACACAGTTTTGATTTTCAACCAATTTATATGCACTTGAGCATGTGCATGTAGTTCAAATTTGAATTATGCACATAAATGCATTGAAAACTCAGTTAATGCATAAAAATGTCCAAACGAACCCCAAAAAATCACGAAAATTGACACAACACTCCTGTTATCCTATGTTGACACGAGAAAAAAATTGAAAGCAATAAGAGGCAATGGATATCGTTTCGTCCCCAAAGGTGGGACGTTCCCTATCGAACCATCATGCTTGTTGTGAGAAGCTCTGGTCTGTGAGAAGCATATACCCAAACCTGCCCCAAATGGGACAAATTTTTTACCACGGCATGTTGATGCCGCTCCATGATAGCATGCCAAGTTTCATGAATTTTAGACGAGTTTTGGATTTACTAGAATTTAAAAACCAGGCATCTCAACGTTTTGCCGGCAATCAACAGTGCCCTGGTGTTTGAAATTCATTCCCATTTCTTGCTTGGGACCTAAGCATGCACCCAAGGACACAAATTTAATTTTTCAACCAATTTATATGCACTAGAGCATGTGCATGTAGTTCAAATTTGAATTATGGGCATAAATGCATTGCAAACTCGGTTAATGCATAAAAAGGTCCAAACGAACCCCAAAAAATCACAAAAATTGACACAACACTCCTGTTGTTCTATGTTGACACGAGAAAAAATTTGAAAGCAATAAGAGGCAATGGATATCGTTTCGTCCCCAAAGGTGGGACGTTCCCTATCGAAACCATCATGCTTGTTGTGAGAAGCTCTGGTCTGTGAGAAGCATATACCCAAACCTGCCCCAAATGGGACAATTTTTTTACCATGGCATGTTGATGCCGCTCCATGATAGCATGCCAAGTTTCATGAATTTTAGATGAGTTTTGGATTTACTAGAATTTAAAAACCAGGCATCTCAATGTTTTGCCGGCAATCAACGGTGCCCTGGTGTTTGAAATTCATTCCCATTTCTTGCATGGGACCTAAGCATGCACCCAAGGACACAGTTTTGATTTGCAACCAATTTTTATGCACTGGAGCATGTGCATGTAGTTCAAATTTGAATTATGCACATAAATGCATTGAAAGCTCAGTTAATGCATAAAAATGTCCAAACGAACCCCGAAAAACCACAAAAATTGACACAACACTGCTGTTGTTGTATGTTGACACGAGAAAAAAATTGAAAGCAATAAGAGGCAATGGATATCGTTTCATCCCCAAAGGTGGGACGTTCCCTATCGAAACCATCATGCTTGTTGTGAGAAGCTCTGGTCTGTGAGAAGCATATACCCAAACCTGCCCAAATGGGACAATTTTTTTACCATGGCATGTTGATGCCGCTCCATGATAGCATGCCAAGTTTCATGAATTCCAGACGAGTTTTGGATTTACTAGAATTTAAAAACCAGGCATCTCAACATTTTACCGGCAATCAACGGTGCCCTGGTGTTTGAAATTCATTCCCATTTCTTGCATGGGACCTAAGCAAGCACCCAAGGACACAGATTTGTTTTTTCAACCAATTTATATGCACTGGAGCATGTGCATGTAGTTCAAATTTGAATTATGCACATAAATGTATTGAAAACTCGGTTAATGCATAAAAATGTCCAAACGAACCCCAAAAAATCACAAAAATTGACACAGCACTCCTGTTGTTCTATGTTGACACGAGAAAAAAATTGAAAGCAATAAGAGGCAATGGATATCATTTCGTCTCCAAAGGTGGAACGTTCCCAATCGAAACCATCATGCTTGTTGTGAGAAGCATATACCCAAACCTGCCCCAAATGGGACAATGTTTTTACCATGGCATGGTGATGCCGCTCCATGATAGCATGCCAAGTTTCATGAATTTCAGATGAGTTTTGGATTTACTAGAATTTAAAAACCAGGCATCTCAACGTTTTGCCGGCAATCAACGATGCCCTAGTGTTCGAAATTCACTCCCATTTCTTGCATTGGACCTAAGCATGCACCCAAGGACACAGATTTGATTTTTCAACCAATTTATATGCACTGGAGCATGTGCATGTAGTTCAAATTTTAATTATGCACATAAAAGCATTGAAAACTCAGTTAATGCATAAAAATGTCCAAACGAACCTGAAAAAATCACAAAAATTGACACAACACTCCTGTTGTTCTATGTTGACACGAGAAAAATTTTCAAAGCAATAAGAGGCAATGGATATCCTTTCATCCTCAAAGGTGGGACGTTCCCTATCGAAACCATCATGCTTGTTGTGAGAATCTCTGGTCTGTGAGGAGCATATACCCAAACCTGCCCCAAATGGGACAAAAAATTTACCACAGCATGTTGATGCCGCTCCATGATAGTATGCCAAGTTTCATGAATTTCAGACGAGTTTTGGGTTTACTAGAATTAAAAAACCAGGCATCTCAATGTTTTGCCGGCAATCAACGGTGCCCTGGTGTTTGAAATTCATTCCCACTTCTTGCATGGGACCTAAGCATGCACCCAAGGACACATATTTGATTTTTCAACCAATTTATATGCACTGGAGCATGTGCATGTAGTTCAAATTTGAATTATGCACATAAAAGCATTGAAAACTCAGTTAATGCGTAAAAATGTCCAAACGACCCCGAAAAATCACAAAAATTGATACAACACTCCTGTTGTTCTATGTTGACATGAGAAAAATTTGAAAGCAATAAGAGGCAATGGATATCGTTTCGTCCCCAAAGGTGGGACGTTCCCTGTCGAAACCATCATGCTTGTTGTGAGAAGCTCTAGTTTGTGAGAAGCATATACCCAAACCTGCCCCAAATGGGACAAATTTTTTACCACGGCATGTTGATGCTGCTCCATGATAGCATGCCAAGTTTCATGAATTTCAGACGAGGTTTGGATTTACTATAATTTAAAAACCAGGCATCTCAACGTTTTGCCAGCAATCAACGGTGCCCTGGTGTTTGAAATTCATTCCCATTTCTTGCATGGGACCTAAGCATGCACCCAAGGACACAATTTTCATTTTCAACCAATTTATATGCACTGGAGCATGTGTTTGTAGTTCAAATTTGAATTATGCACATAAAATGCCTAGAAAACCCAGTTAATGTATAAAAAAGGCCAAACGAACCCCGAAAAATTCCAAGATTAAAAACAACACTCCTATTGTTCTATGTTGACACTAGAAATTTTTTGAAAGCAATAAGAGGCAACGGATATCATTCCGTCCCCAAAGGTGGGATGTTCCCTATCGAAACCATCATGCTTGTTGTGAGAAGCTCTGGTCTGCGAGAAGCATATACCCAAACCTGCCCCAAAATGGGACATTTTTTTTTACCATGGCATGTTGACGCCGCTCCATGATAGCATGCCAAGTTTCATGAATTTCAGATGAGTTTTGGATTTACTAGAATTTAAAAACCAGGCATCTCAACATTTTGCCAGCAATCAACGGGGCCCTGGTGTTTGAAATTCATTCCCATTTCTTGCATTGGACCTAAGCATGCACCCAAGGACACAGATTTGATTTTGCAACCAATTTATATGCACTGGAGCATGTGCATGTAGTTCAAATTTGAATTATGCACATAAAAGCATTGAAAACTCAGTTAATGCATAAAAATGTCCAAACGAACCTGAAAAAATCACAAAAATTGACACAACACTCATGTTGTTCTATTTGACACGAGAAAAAATTTGAAAGCAATAAGAGGCAATGGATATCGTTTGATCCTCAAAGGTGGGACGATCCCTATCGAAACCATCATGCTTGTTGTGAGAAGCTCTGGTATGTGAGAAGCATATACCCAAACCTGCCCCAAAATGGGACAATTTTTTTACCATGGCATGTTGATGCCGCTCCATGATAGCATGCCAAGTTTCATGAATTTCAGATGAGTTTTGGATTTACTAGAATTTAAAAACCAGGCATCTCAACATTTTGCCAGCAATCAACGGTGCCCTGGTGTTTGAAATTCATTCCCATTTCTTGCATTGGACCTAAGCATGCACCCAAGGACACAAATTTGATTTTGCAACCAATTTATATGCACTGGAGCATGTGCATGTAGTTCAAATTTGAATTATGCACATAAAAGCATTGGAAACTCAGTTAATGCATAAAAATGTCCAAACGAACCCTGAAAAAATCACAAAAATTGACACAACACTCATGTTGTTCTATTTGACACGAGAAAAAATTTGAAAGCAATAAGAGGCAATGGATATCGTTTGATCCTCAAAGGTGGGACGATCCCTATCGAAACCATCATGCTTGTTGTGAGAAGCTCTGGTCTGTGAGAAGCATATACCCAAACCTGCCCCAAAATGGGACAATTTTTTTACCATGGCATGTTGATGCCGCTCCATGATAGCATGCCAAGTTTCATGAATTTCAGATGAGTTTTGGATTTACTAGAATTTAAAAACCAGGCATCTCAACATTTTGCCAGCAATCAACGGTGCCCTGGTGTTTGAAATTCATTCCCATTTCTTGCATTGGACCTAAGCATGCACCCAAGGTCACAAATTTGATTTTGCAACCAATTTATATGCACTGGAGCATGTGCATGTAGTTCAAATTTGAATTATGCACATAAAAGCATTGAAAACTCAGTTAATGCATAAAAATGTCCAAACGAACCTGAAAAAATCACAAAAATTGACACAACACTCATGTTGTTCTATTTGACACGAGAAAAAATTTGAAAGCAATAAGAGGCAATGGATATCGTTTGATCCTCAAAGGTGGGACGATCCCTATCGAAACCATCATGCTTGTTGTGAGAAGCTCTGGTCTGTGAGAAGCATATACCCAAACCTGCCCCAAAATGGGACAATTTTTTTACCATGGCATGTTGATGTCGCTCCATGATAGCATGCCAAGTTTCATGAATTTCAGATGAGTTTTGGATTTACTAGAATTTAAAAACCAGGCATCTCAACATTTTGCCAGCAATCAACGGTGCCCTGGTGTTTGAAATTCATTCCCATTTCTTGCATTGGACCTAAGCATGCACCCAAGGACACAGATTTGATTTTGCAACCAATTTATATGCACTGGAGCATGTGCATGTAGTTCAAATTTGAATTATGCACATAAAAGCATTGAAAACTCAGTTAATGCATAAAAATGTCCAAACGAACCTGAAAAATAACAAAAATTGACACAACACTCATGTTGTTCTATTTGACACGAGAAAAAATTTGAAAGCAATAAGAGGCAATGGATATCGTTTGATCCTCAAAGGTGGGACGATCCCTATCGAAACCATTATGCTTGTTGTGAGAAGCTCTGGTCTGTGAGAAGCATATACCCAAACCTGCCCCAAAATGGGACAATTTTTTTACCATGGCATGTTGATGCCGCTCCATGATAGCATGCCAAGTTTCATGAATTTCAGATGAGTTTTGGATTTACTAGAATTTAAAAACCAGGCATCTCAACATTTTGCCAGCAATCAACGGTGCCCTGGTGTTTGAAATTCATTCCCATTTCTTGCATTGGACCTAAGCATGCACCCAAGGACACAAATTTGATTTTGCAACCAATTTATATGCACTGGAGCATGTGCATGTAGTTCAAATTTGAATTATGCACATAAAAGCATTGAAAACTCAGTTAATGCATAAAAATGTCCAAACGAACCTGAAAAAATCACAAAAATTGACACAACACTCATGTTGTTCTATTTGACACGAGAAAAAATTTGAAAGCAATAAGAGGCAATGGATATCGTTTGATCCTCAAAGGTGGGACGATCCCTATCGAAACCATCATGCTTGTTGTGAGAAGCTCTTGTCTGTGAGAAGCATATACCCAAACCTGCCCCAAAATGGGACAATTTTTTTACCATGGCATGTTGATGCCGCTCCATGATAGCATGCCAAGTTTCATGAATTTCAGATGAGTTTTGGATTTACTAGAATTTAAAAACCAGGCATCTCAACATTTTGCCAGCAATCAACGGTGCCCTGGTGTTTGAAATTCATTCCCATTTCTTGCATTGGACCTAAGCATGCACCCAAGGACACAAATTTGATTTTGCAACCAATTTATATGCACTGGAGCATGTGCATGTAGTTCAAATTTGAATTATGCACATAAAAGCATTGAAAACTCAGTTAATGCATAAAAATGTCCAAATGAACCTGAAAAAATCACAAAAATTGACACAACACTCATGTTGTTCTATTTGACACGAGAAAAAATTTGAAAGCAATAAGAGGCAATGGATATCGTTTGATCCTCAAAGGTGGGACGATCCCTATCGAAACCATCATGCTTGTTGTGAGAAGCTCTGGTCTGTGAGAAGCATATACCCAAACTTGCCCCAAATGGGACAAAAAAATTACCACGACATGTTGATCCGCTCCATGATAGCATGCCAAGTTTCATGAATTTCACACGAGTTTTGGATTCACTAGAATTTAAAAACCAGGCATCTCAACATTTTGCCCGCAATCAACGGTGCCCTGGTGTTTGAAATTCATTCCCACTTCTTGCATGGGAGCTAAGCATGCACCCAAGGACACATATTTGATTTTTCAACCAATTTATATGCACTGGAGCATGTGCATGTAGTTCAAATTTGAATTATGCACATAACGCCATTGAAAACTCAGCTAATGCATAAAAATGTGCAAATGAACCCCGAAAAATCACAAAATTGACACAACACTCCTGTTGTTCTATGTTGACATGAGAAAAAAATTGAAAGCAATAAGAGGCAATGGATATCGTTTCGTCCCCAAAGGTGGGACGTTTCCTATCGAAACCATCATGTTTGTTGTGAGAAGCTCTGGTTTGTGAGAAGCTTATACCCAAACCTGCCCCAAATGGGACAAATTTTTTACCACGGCATGTTGATGCCGCTCCATGATAGCATGCCAAGTTTCATGATTTTCAGACGAGTTTTGTATTTACTAGAATTTAAAAACCGGGCATCTCAACGTTTTGCCGGCAATCAACAGTGCCCTAGTGTTTGAATTTCATTCCCATCTCTTGCATGGGACCTAGAAATTCACCCAAGGACACACATGTGATTTTTCAACCAACTTTAGTGCACTGGAGCATGTGCTTGTAGTTCAAATTTGAATTATGCACATAAAATGCCTAGAAAACCCAGTTAATGTATAAAAAAGGCCAAACGGACCCCAAAAATTCCAAGATTAAACACAACACTCCTGTTGCTCTATGTTGACACTAGAGGCAACGGATATCGTTCCGTCCCCAAAGGTGGCACGTTCCCTACCGAAACCATCACGCTTGTTGTGAGAAGCTCTGGTTTGTGAGAAGCTTATACCCAAACCTGCCCCAAATGGGACAAAATTTTCACCACGGCATGTTGATGCCGCTCCATGATAGCATGCCAAGTTTCATGAATTTCAGACGAGTTTTGGATTTACTGGAATTTTAAAACCAGGTATCTTAACGTTTTGCCGGCAATCAACGGTGCCCTGGTGTTTGAAATTCATTCCCATGTCTTGCATGGGACCTAAGCATGCACCCAGGGACACACATGTGGTTTTTCAACCAACTTTGGTGCACTGGAGCATGTGCTTGTAGTTCAAATTTGAATTATGCACATAAAATGCCTAGAAAACCCAGTTAATGTATAAAAAAAGGTCAAACGAACCCCGAAAAATTCATTCCCATTTCTTGCATGGGACCTAAGCATGCACTGAAGGACACAGATTTGATTTTTCAACCAATCTATATGCACCGGAGCATGTGCATGTGTTTAATTTTGAATTGTGCACCTGAAATGGCTAGAAAACCAGTTTAATGTATAAAATGTCCAAACGAACCCTGAATAATTCCAATTCTTTTACGACACACATATAGTTGCATGTTCACTGTAGATAAAAGGTGTAGCAATTCAAACAGCATCCATTGCTGCTGTGACCACATTATGTAATTCAAATCAAGTAGATCCCACATAGTTTATTATCACCAGCCGTGTGAGATGTAGTACAAAATATCTTGGAGCACCGTCGGTGTATAGTACGCCTATGGCTTATGCGAGAAGGTGCGTCGACTACAGTCCACAGCCGGCATGTCAAGCACACTAGCTCGCTCCCCAAAAACTCCCGCTCTGCTTCAGTACCTTGATTCAAATTTCCAGTAGCCTCGGCATTTTAATCCCGCCTCTGCATCCCTCGCAATCTCAAAAATATCTGCTCGCCCTTGATCCAAATTTTTAGTAGCCCCGCCTTGTTACTCCCACCTAGTAAAATTTTCAGTTGCCGCAGTATTTCCTCAAACACAACCTTGCCCCCCTCGAAAGCATTGGTAGGTCGCTGCCGTCGTCGGCGCCTCCATCCTCAACCTCTGCCTGTGTGCCGGGGAGCTCGAGGAGCCAATGGCCAAAAAGAGGTTTATCGCGGCCTTTTCGCCCGATGCCGACGAGGTGGCCGCCGAGGTGTCCCCGTCGTCCTCCGCGGGCTTGATCCGCCGTCGCCGGTCCCCCGATCCGCCCGCCGCCGCGCCCCTATGCTGGTTCGAGGACTTCCCCGTCCTCCCTTAGACCCGGCAGCCGACGAGGTCCTACCTCGGGGTCCGACAGCGGCGGTGGGGGACGTGGGTCACCGAGATTATAGATCGAGAGACCCACACCAGCCGGTGGCTCGGTAGCTTCCACACGGCCGAGCTTGCGGCCATGGAGTACAACCGCTGGCAGGTACGCTACCACGGCGCGACGACTAGGTTCAATTTCCCCTTTGGCACATGTCCGGTCGACCTCGTTCCGCCGGAGCCAGGGGTGGTGAGCTCGGCTATGGCGCGGGAGTACCGTGAGGCGTGGGAGCGCCTCGAGGCTGAGGCCGCCGATGAGGCCTACATGCAAGAGCTCCGCCACCAGCACCCGGAGCTCATGGAGGTGGAGCGGGCGATCTTTGCCGGTGCGGAGGGCGGCTAGGTTATCGCGCTCTCCTCTGATGACGAGGTCGAAGGCGGCGAGGACAGCGGCGCGAAGGGCGGCAAGGTTATCGCGCTCTCCTCTGATGATGAGGTCGAAGGCAGCGGCGACGGCGACGCAGAGGGCGTCGAGGTGGGCCCCGAGGACAAGGAGATCGACATCGACGAGTGGAGGAGTGCCTTCCCCAATGACCCCGGCGACGGTACCGGCCCGGACCCGGCTCGCGGCACACCGTACATGACGAGGAAGGATTGGCTCGACCTCTACTTTGACCGAAAGTAGTTTAGCTTAGTTTAAATTTATGTTTTATGTTTGATTATGCAAAACTATCTATGTTTATGTTTGAATGCATGCTACTTTCGGTTGAACCTGCTTTGAACTTGATCAAATTGAAGTTTACAACCTTAAGTTTAGGGGATCGACTAGAAAAGGCCAAAAATTGCTAGAGTATATATATATATCCACTAAGGGTTTTAGTCCTTTAACTTTTTAAGGATCGCCTAGAGATGTCCTTATGACTTGTTTATTTCAGTTCTTCATAATGTGATGCTCTATATGTGCAACTATTTGCCGTGCAGTTCAATTTCATCAATAACAGTTTCAACAATACCACTATGAATTACGATATTTGGTTGTTGTTAAGGATATTGCAGTTAACATGCCTTTTCGTTTTTCAATTGTTGTTTAGCAACATGCATTGTACTAAATGACTAAATATGCAATCCCAGTCTACATAGCAACAAGGAAGAGTGTTACCTTAATGTTCTGATGATGTCTAGATATAAATGTAATAAAATCTTATATAATGGGATGGAGGGAGTGTTGTACTACATCATTCTTCAATTGTTGTTTAGCTTCTAATATTAACTTGGTGCTTTTAGGTACATATATCATTGCCAAAGATCCACACTTCGACCCTTTCTGCGTATGGGGCAATGAGATATTCATGAACCAGCATCAAGTGAGGAAACTGATAAAGATTTTTATTAAAATGGGTCAAAAGATGTCAATCGAACTATTTGTTTACACTTTATGCAAGACAACAGTGAACTATAGGATGGTAAGTAAGAACCCTGTAGCCTTCTTTTTACTGCCCCTAATGAGTTGTGTTAGATGACAATATCTGAATCTTTTTTCTTTTGCAGTGGATCCTGAAGCAGTTTACTCAAGATTACCTCTCAAACTACATGATTGGCGGCCGGCCATCACAAGGGGTTAGACTAGAGTCCTGCATGCCTTCTGCATCCAGGAGAGCACAATAGGGCCATTCCGCTTCACCTTGTTCAGCAACCGGAATGTCTGTCGCCTCTTTCTTTACCATCTATAATAGTTGATGTCTACTACACAACCTTCTTCTTGTAGACGTTGTTGGGCCTCCAAGTGCAGAGGTTTGTAGGACAGTAGCAAATTTCCCTCAAGTGGATGACCTAAGGTTTATCAATCCGTGGGAGGCGTAGGATGAAGATGGTCTCTCTCAAGCAACCCTGCAACCAAATAACAAAGAGTCTCTTGTGTCCCCAACACACCCAATACAATGGTAAATTGTATAGGTGCACTAGTTCGGCGAAGAGATGGTGATACAAGTGCAATATGGATGGTAGATATAGGTTTTTGTAATCTGAAAATATAAAAACAGCAAAGTAACTAATGATAAAAGTGAGCGTAAACGGTATTGCAATGTGTAGAAACAAGGCCTAGGGTTCATACTTTCACTAGTGCAAGTTCTCTCAACAATAATAACATAATTGGATCATATAACTATCCCTCAACATGCAACAAAGAGTCACTCCAAAGTCACTAATAGCGGAGAACAAACGAAGATATTATGGTAGGGTACAAAACCACCTCAAAGTTATTCTTTCCAATCAATCCATTGGGCTATTCCTATAAGTGTCACAAACAACCCTAGAGTTCGTAGTAAAATAACACCTTAAGACACGCATCAACCAAAACCCTAATGTCACCTAGATACTCCAACGTCACCTCAAGTATCCGTGGGTATGATTATACGATTGTAGCGACCCGACCTCAAATGGTCAAGTCTCTGTGCTTCAGTGTCATCCCTGGATCGGTAATGCTGACACACACAGTACTCGAAGGATTTATAACAGAGTAGCAATCACACACTTATTACATCGAATGTCTCAGAAGAGAACTTATTACAATAAATATGGCTTAAGGCCATCTAATACGATAACAGCGGAAGGCTTGGAAGATTAAGTGAGTCCATCAACTCCAACGGCATAGCTGAGCTGCACGGCAACGACCTAACGAACCTTACTCCTCGTCTGAAAAGTCTGCAACGTAATACGTTGCAGCCCGGAAACGGGTCAGCACCTGGAATATGCTGGCAATATAACACAGTAGAGCAAGAAACAGAATAATGCTATCACTACATGCATATTTGGCTGGTGAAAAGCCAATTTTTTCCTACAAGAAAGGAATAAGTTTTATTTTAACTATCATGGTAGTTGAAACATCATTGAGAAGGTTCCTCCAACTCAATCCCAATTAAAAGTAATTATCAACCCAACAATATTAATTTAGAGTGATGAGATACTTAGGATAATTCAAGTACTAGATACTCAAGATGTCCATAACCGGGGACACGGCTAACCATGATTAGATTGTACACTCTGCAGAGGTTTGCGCACTTTTCCCCACAAGACTCGATCTCCTCCGTTGGATTTCTCGCACTACATGGTGTTTGAGAAACGGATGACCGAGACACAGTCTTTCAGAAACATTAATTCTTTACTCCGGGCAGACCATACCAACCTACATCCCTCTACCTGCTGATCCACCTCTTCAAGAGCTCATGCAACCTACTCAACTATGCTAGAGCCCATAATAGCTTGTGGCTGCACACGGAAGTTTCTAGCATGAAAATATCTCAGTTCCCTTTGAGCCTGGGTGGCGGACCTTAGGATTATCACACGGGTACTCCGGGATATCCTAGGATAACACTGGATTCTCCAGGTGCCCGACAAGCAATCCACCCAAATGTGTATTAAAGTTGCCACCTTAAGTTGAACCATTAATTAAATCATCTCACATCTGTCATGGATTCACTCACCCAAACCACGTCTACGAGCATAGCATAGCAATATAAGCAATACGTAGAAGTAACTCCCAAGGGTTTGAATATAACAGGGCAATAGGTTCTACCTCATCAACTACTTCCCAATACCCACAAGTTAATCACATCCTAGTCATGCAATGTTTGAGGATTGGAACTAATGCATAAAAACTGGGTATGAAAGGAGTATGATCAATGTGTTACTTGCCTTGCTGACGATCCACAAAACCTAGGGACTCGTAGTAGCACGCTTCGCACTCCGGGAATTCTATCGCAAACAAACAATAGCATACATAAGCATTCAGGCAAAGATGCACGGGCAAAACTCAAATAAAAAGAATTGACCAGAAAGTTCAACTTAAGAACTCTGGTTTGCGAAAAGAATCAAATCAAACGGAGCAACGAAACTCAAACTGCGAAAGAAACAAGATCTGTTTACTAATCTGAACTAAAGTCAAATTTTACAGTACCAAAATCTTGTTCAAGTTGATTAAACATAAAGAGGGTTTCGAGACGAAGATCTAGGCGCTTGAATCGCCTGATTCCGATAAACGAGCGAAAAGATAAACTGGAACGAAAATTGGATCAGAAATCGCGATCGAAAATAATCGCGAAAAATCCGAGAAAAAGAAAAACTGACGAACAGGCTAACAAACGAACGTTCGCTATCTGCGGCTAACGAGTGAACACTGTTCGTTAAAACAAACATAAGGACGAACGTCCGCTAAATAAACTAAACCGAGAAAACGAACCGGCCTAAAAAACGAACCTAGGGTTTTCTAAAAAAACCGAACCGGTTTTAAAATAAAACTGAATGGCGGCAACGACGGCTTATACCTCCGGCGAGGTCCGGCGAGGCGGGGCGGCTCTGGCGAGGTGCGGCTACGGCGGCGGGGTGCGCGGGTGGCGGCGGGCGGCGACGGCAGGCGGCGGGGCGGCGACGGCAGGCGGCGGGGCGGCGACGGCAGCGGCGGCGCTGGCGGTGGGGTTCGGGTGGTGGTGAGGGGGTCCGGGGGCGGCGTATATAAAGGAGGGGTGGCTAGCTTGGGGGAAGGGGCAAGGCGGCGCGGGAGAGGAGTCCCGTTCGGACTCGGCGCGCGGCGGCGGCGGTCTCCTCGTCGGGGACGAGGCTGGGCTGGGCCGGCTGGCTGAAGAGAAGATTAATTTTTGAAATAATTTCGCCGAAACTTAAATAAATCATAAAAAATAAATAAAAATCTAAAATTACCAAAACAAATTTTCACCGTCTAAATAAAATATTTAGAACAAGATGAACATTTTTCTTGGCCCTAAAACGCAATTTTGAAAAACGTGCAATTTTTCTAATGAAAATAAAATAGCAATAAACTCCGAATAAAATAAAGTATTTGATTTTAATATTTTTCCTCCAATATTTCAATTATTTTGGAGAAGTCATATTATCTCCTCTCATATATTTTAATATGAAATATTTTTTGGAGAGAAAAATAATTAAAACCAATAATCCTCGTTTCATTATTTGATAAAACTCAAATATGAAAACAGGGAAATCCCCAACTCTCTCCGAGGGTCCTTGAGTTGCTTAGGATTTCGAGGATTGCGAAACGAAATGCAATAAAATATGATATGCATGAATGATCTATGTATAACATTCCAAATTGAAAATTTGGGATGTTACAAACCTACCCCCCTTAAGATGAATCTCGCCCTCGAGATTCGGGTTGGCTAGAAAATAGGTGTGGGTGGTCTTTGCGAAGATCATCCTCTCGTTCCCAGGTGGCTTCATCCTCGTTATGGTGGCTCCACTGAACTTTGTAAAACTTGATAACCTTGCTGCGGGTGGCTCAGCTGGCAAATTCAAGAATCCTGACTGGCTTCTCCTCATAGGTCAGATCACTGTCCAACTGAATCGCCTCCAAGGGTACTGTATCTCTTAACGGTATATCGGCCATCTCAGCATGACACTTCTTCAGCTGTGAAACATGAAACACATCATGAACTCCTGACAGTCCTTCAGGTAACTCCAACTTGTAGGCAACTTCTCCCATACGTTCCAAATCATGATACGGTCCTACAAATCTCGGGGCTAACTTTCCCCTGACTCCAAAATGTTTCACTCCTCGCAAGGGTGACACTCGCAGATATGCTCTGTCTCCAATTTCATAGGTTACCTCCTTGCGTTTCGAATCTGCATAACTCTTCTGCCTGGACTAAGCTACCTTCAGTCTATCTCGGATCAACTTAACTTTCTCTTCAGACTCCTTGATCAAGTCCGGTCCAAACAACTGTCGGTCTCCAACTTCATCCCACATCAACGGTGTTTTGCACCTTCGTCCATACAGGGCTTCGAACGGTGCCATCTTCAAACTGGCTTGGTAGCTATTGTTGTATGAGAACTCTGCATAGGGCAAATTGTCATCCCGACTAGATCCATAATCCAGCGCACAAGCCCTCAACATGTCCTCCAGAATCTGGTTGACTCTCTCGGTCTGTCCATCCGTCTGCGGGTGAAATATTGTACTGAACTCCAATCTCGCTCCCAAAGTCTGGTGCAGTTGATGCCAAAACTTTGAGGTAAACTGTGTTCCTCTATCTGATACTATGGTCCTCGGAACTCCATGAAGACATGCGATCCTGGTCATGTATATCTTGGCCAACTTCGCACTTGTATAGGTTGTTTTCACTGGGATAAAGTGAGCCACTTTGGTCAAGCGATCAACTACTACCCATATAGAATCATATCCTGATTTGGTCCTGGGCAATCCAGTGATGAAATCCATGCCAAGTTTATCCCACTTCCATTTGGGTATCGGCATAGGCTGTAACAATCCTGCTGGCTTTTGATGTTCTGCCTTCACTCTCTGACATACATCACATACGGCTACATACTCGGCAATATCCTTCTTCATACCAGTCCACCAGAAACGTTCCTTCAAATCCAAATACATCTTGGTGTTTCCGGGGTGTATCGAGTATGGTGAGTCATGAGCCTCCTGAAGTATTAACTTCCTGATCTCTGTGTTACTGGGCACATAAACACGGTCCTCAAACCATAAGGTTTCATGCTCATCCTCACGAAAACCTTTGGCCTTTCCTTTGCTCATTCTTTCTTTTGTCTCGGCAATCTCTTTGTCATCCTTCTGAGCTTCCCGAATCTTTCCTAACAATGTAGACTGAACTTCCATTGTTGCAACAAAACCTCTAGGAACAATCTCCAATCGAAGTTCCCTGAGATCCTCTGCTAACTCCTTTGGCAATCCCGTGGTCACTAGGGTGTTAGCATAACTCTTCCGACTCAAGGCGTCTGCTACGACATTGGCCTTGCCTGGATGATAGTGCAGCTTAATGTCATAATCCTTTATAAGCTCCAACCATCTCCTCTGCCTAATATTCAGCTCCTTCTGTGTAAAAATGTACTTCAAACTCTTATGATCCGTGTACACATCACAATGATTTCCAATAAGGTAATGTCTCCAAGTCTTGAGCGCATGCACTACTGCTGCTAACTCCAAATCATGCGTGGCATAATTCAATTCGTGTGGTTTTAGTTGTCGTGAGGCATACGAAACAACTCTTCCGTCCTGCATAAGCACACTTCCAAGTCCTAGGCGAGAGGCGTCGCAATACACTTGGAAATCCTTGCGTATATCCGGCAGAATCAGCACTGGGGTTGTAGTCAAACATTTCTTTAACTCCTGAAAACTTGCCTCACATTCTTCCGTCCATTTAAATTTGGTATCCTTCTTCAATAACTCCATCATTGGCTTTGCAATCTTGGAAAAATTCTCAATGAATCTTTGATAGTATCCTACGAGTCCAAGAAAACTGCGGATCTCGCTAACTGAAGTGGGTGCCAACCATTCAGTGACTGACTGAACCTTGGTGGGGTCTACTGCTATACCTTCTCCTGATATAACATGTCCAAGGAATCCGACTTCCTTCAACCAAAACTCACATTTGCTGAACTTGGCATACAACTGGTGTTCCCTGAGTTTCTCGAGAACTAAACGCAAATGCTCTTCGTGCTCCTCCTCATTCTTCGAGTATACCATTATATCATCAATGAACACCACAACAAACTTATCCAAATATTCCATGAACACTTTGTTCATCATGCTCATGAAATAGGCAGGGGCGTTAGTCAGTCCAAATGACATGACTGTATATTCATACAACCCGTACCGTGTGGTGAATGTTGTCTTTGGTATATCGTTCTCTCGAATCTTCAGTTGGTGACATCCTGATCGTAGATCGATCTTTGAAAACACCTTAGCTCCTTGCAGTTGGTCAAACAAATCATTGATCATCGGCAGTGGGCATTTGTTCTTGATCGTCACCTCATTTAACACACGATAATCAACAACCATTCTTAGAGACTTATCTTTCTTCTCAACCAAAAGCACTGGGGCTCCCCATGGTGATGAACTCCGTCGAATGTAACCTTTCTCCAATAACTCCTTGATCTGCTTCTTAATCTCCTCCAGATCATTTGCGGGCATCCGATAGGGTCTCTTTGATATTGGCCCTGTACCTGGCAATAACTCTATCAAAAACTCGATGTCACGATCCGGTGGCATGCCTGGTAACTCCTCTGGAAAAACATCCGGGTAATCCTTCACTACAGGCACTTCCTCCTGAACAACTCCCGTGAGGGTATTTACTTGGCTCCCCCTAGGCGCATGCCTAGATACATACTTAATCCTTTTTCCCTCCGGGGTGGTGAGATAAATCGACTTACTAGCACAGTCAATGCTTCCTCCATACTTTGACATCCAGTCCATGCCTAATATCACATCCAATCCTTGTGACTCCAAAATTATTAGGTCTGACGGGAAAACATGGCTACCAATGGTTAGGGGTATCTGGTCGCACCATCGACTAGCCATATACTCTACTCCAGGTGAACTCACTAACAGAGGGGTCCTAAGGGTTTGGGTTGGTAGTTTAAACTTATCCACGAATCCTCTTGATATGTATGAATGCGATGCACCAGTGTCAAAAAGAACAAGGGCGGTAAAAGACTTAACCAAAAACTTACCGATAACCGCGTCTGGCTGCTCTTCAACCTCCTCCACATTAATGTGGTTCACTTGTCCTTTGTTGAATGGATTGGGCTTCTTACCAGCACTCCCATTGTCGTTTCCATTCTTCCCTTCAGGGCACTCCGTGGCATAGTGTCCAGTCTTCCCGCACTTAAAGCAAGTAATGTGACTTAGATCTCTCTTGGCGGGTGTGGCTGGATTGGAGCGGTTCTGATTGTTGCTTGTTCCGTTCCCAGCCCCATTCTTAGAACCATTGTGGTTATGCGAACTTCCTCCGGTGTGGTTATGACCTCCATGGTTATGAACAAGTCCTCCCGAGTTCGGGGTTAGACGAGGTTTCTGTTGAGCTCCTGGGTTATACCTCCCTTGTCCATACTTCCTCTTACGGCTCTCAATCTGCTGCTGCTTCCCTTCAATCATAAGAGCCCTATCTACCAACTCCTGGTAGTTGTTGAATGTTGCCACCATCAACTGCATGCTCATCTCATCATTCAGCCCTTCCATAAACTTATCCTGCTTTGCGGCATCTGTGGCCACATCATCAGGGGCGTAGCGAGATAACTTGCTAAACTCATCCATGTACTGAGCTACAGTGCGGTTCCCCTGGTGTAAGTTGCGAAACTCACGCTTCTTCATGCTCATAGCTCCAGTTGAGACATGGGTTGTGCGGAAAGCTTGCTGAAACTGATCCCAAGTGACGTTGCCTATGGGGAAAGTGGTCGTATAATTCTCCCACCATGAGGCTGCTGGTCCATCCAATTGATGTGCGGCAAAGCGCACCTTCTCAGCATCTGTGCAACCTGCGGTGGTCAACTCCCTTCCAATACGGCGTAGACAATCATCTGCAACTATAGGCTCGGTGCTACTGGAAAACACCGGCGGCTGCAACCTCAGAAAGCGAGCTAAGTTGTCAACTAGAGGCGGGTTGTTGTTGTTGTTGCCTTGGTTCTGGACTAACAATTGCATCAAGGCATTCTGCTGCTGGATCAACTGAGTGAGCTCCGGCGGGAAGGCAAATCCGGTGTCACGTCTCGGAGGCATCTGGTGGGTTTAGAGGGGAGAGATTAGAATAGAAAAGGGGTCTAGTGAGAAAGCACTACCCATATGCACATGAGACAAACACAATCAATCAAGCAAGGCATACAAACGGCCTAGAACTATCGTTGGAAGTGCTCAACTACTACTATATACATGGGGGAATACTACTAATTATTTGGTGGTCATCTAAAAAATTTGATCGCTAGAGGACTCCATAATGTCTGCTCCAGCTTCGTCTTCAAAGTCATCTTCACTGGGGTCGGAGTCGGTGTCGTCGATGATGATGTAGTTCTCCGGGCAAGTGGAATCGTCGTCCTCTTCTCCTGGCGCGGGGTCTCCCATGAATACTCTGATCTTCTTTATTAAGTCGTCATTCTTCTCCAATAGTGTTGCAACTTCCTCCTCATATCCATCGCGTGTAGACTTAAGTTCTTCTTCCAGCTCGATGATCCTTGTCTTCGCTTTCTTCAAATCTATCATGTCTGCGCACATCTGATTCTCCTGGCATCGAATGTGCTGGTTTAACTCCTGGATGAAAGCTGCAATGGATCTGTCCTTCTTGGAGCTGATCATCTCCCATTGCTCATCTCGGCGCCCACATATCTGATGGATAGTGTCCTTGAGATCCTTGTTGTAGACTTCTCCAATGCGTCCCATGGTAATGTGGGCTGCCATGCTCTTGCCTAGACTCCAGGTGGGTGCTTCAAAAGAAAATTCTATGGGCTTAGTGGTTGGCGAGAACGTCCTTCCTGGAACTTCAACTTGAATCATCCAGCGCTCCTCTTCTGGTAAAGTGGCGTTGTAAGTCCCGGTGAAGCTTGGTATTCTGATGTTCAGGTACCTAGTGACTTCCTTCAAGTGGCGTCCAAAGGGTGTGTCTTCATCCGGTTGTGCAAACTTGTTCTTCAAATCCGCCATCCTAAAGAGTAGAAAATGGAGAGGAGTCAGAAATGAGTAGAGAAGAGTGACCTATGGCTTATCTTAGTGGTCGTGTCCTACACTCAGCGTGTGCTCTGATACCATCTTGTAGCGACCCGACCTCAAACGGTCAAGTCTCTATGCTTCAGTGTCATCTCTGGATCGGTAATGCTGGCACACACAGTACTCGAAAGATTTATAACAGAGTAGCAATCACACACTTATTACATCGAATGTCTCAGAAGAGAACTTATTACAATAAATATGGCTTAAGGCCATCTAATACGATAACAGCGGAAGGCTTGGAAGATTAAGTGAGTCCATCAACTCCAACGGCATAGCTGAGCTGCACGGCAACGACCTAACGAACCTTACTCCTCGTTTGAAAAGTCTGCAACATAATACGTTGCAGCCCGGAAACGGGTCAGCACATGGAATATGCTGGCAATCACTACAAAAAAATACACTTCCGTGATGATACGTGT
Source organism: Triticum aestivum (assembly GCF_018294505.1). Taxonomy (NCBI): domain Eukaryota; kingdom Viridiplantae; phylum Streptophyta; class Magnoliopsida; order Poales; family Poaceae; genus Triticum; species Triticum aestivum. The sequence goes on along the minus strand of NC_057808.1, from coordinate 69,196,918 downwards.
TTGTCACAGTAGGTCGCGTTTTTTGTCATGCATGTACATCCATGACGATTTTATGACAGAATCAAGATAATCATACCTGTGCTGTCGTAGAAGTGTTCCATGACATTACCAAAATTATCATCACGGAAGTGTCCACTTCCATGACGATAAATCGCGCATCACAGAAGTGCTTTCGTCAAGGGTGACCGACACGTGGCATCCACCGAAACGGAACGTTGTTAAGCTATCGGGTCGGGTTTTGGATCCGATAACCCGTTAACAGCCCCGACCAATGGGAAATTTCCACGTGTAAAATTCTTATTGGCCGGACGAAACACATGTCAGCTCGTCAGTGGGTCAGATAGGCGCCTATGATATGTCGACACGTGCCACGGCCCACCATTGGCCCATTTAGCTTACAAAGCCGGCCCGTTTGACTTGGTCAAAAGTTAACAGGCTGGCCCATCAAAAGCCTGTTAACGGTCTCTTCGCAAATAGCCCATTTTACGGCCCGTTAGGCCCTAAAGGAAATCGGCCCAACAACGTCATGTGGGCCGTCGAATATAACACCAGCCCATTTCACTTTCGGCCCATGTATGGCCCACGACGTCTTTCGGCCCATATGAGGCCTTCGTATCTTTCGGCCCTTTATAGGCCCACGGTGACTCTAGCCCATAATGAACAATAATTTTCTTTATACCCGTTAACGGCCCGTGATTTACATGGGCCGTTTCCAGCCCGTGTTAGCTTTCGGCCTATTGACGGCCCATACGTTCTTGGGCTCCTTTTCGGCCCTCGATTACTTCTAGCCCGTTACTGGCCTGTTCCCCTAATGGGCCAAATTTGGCCCATGGCAAGAGTCGGCCCGTTACTGGCCTGTTCCCCTAATGGGCCAAATTCGGCCCATGGCAAGAGTCGGCCCGTTACTGGCATGTTACCCTAATGGGCCAAATTCGGCCCATGGCAAGAGTCGGCCCGTTTCTGGCCTGTTAACCCGTTGCGCCGTTTCCAGCCCGTCCTATATTCTGGCCCATTAACGACCCGTTATGCCTGTGACAGAATTAAGCCTTTGCTGTCCTACGGCCTGTTAACGGCCTATTACCGTGTTGGGCCGATACCAATTATGCCCGATTACGGCCCATGTAGACCCATTTATCCGACGGCCCGAGGCCCACCAATTACAGGCCCATTTATCGACGGCCCGTAGGAGACCCATGGATCCTACGGCCCGTATATGGCCCATGGTAGTTGCGGCCACTAGCAAACCAGGGAAAAAGAAGACTAGGAAATAAATAAGGCCGAAACTAACGCTAGGCTATTAAGGCGATTGCACAGATTACATCCACTCGGCATCAAAGATCGCCACCAGTGCAAATATAGGGAACACCCTACACTATACAAAAATGGCTTGCTATTTTCTTCAGCCGGTGGGTGCACGTTAAGAATAAATTTTGTATCGCACCAAAACAAATTACAACTATATAACAAAAGGAAGGTTGGCATAAAACTTAACAGTCTAGCAGATAAATGCACCACCAGAAGTTCAGAAGCTCAGTTCATTTGACCTGACTGTTACGTTTTCATGCTGTATTATCCGATGGAGCACCATAACCCTCGCCTTCATTTCCCCTAGGCTCATGAACAACATATCAAATGTCTGATAGTCTGGTTTCAAAACCATGCATATCTTGACGACATTGAGCAATGTTTCTCCTTGTTTCACAAAGGGTCTCTGTTAGGGAATGGACTTGTGTCTGGAGCGCAGATACAACATTATTTTGAGCTTGCGTATCTTGATCATGAGGCAGTTTGGATGATATTGCCTTAACAACCAACCCAGTATTACGCAGGAACGTGCTTTTGGCACTGTTAGTGGACAGGTACTGACCCACTGCAGCAAGAGCTGACATTGCGGTTATAGTTGCCTCGCCACCTTCAGAAGGTGGTGGTTCCACCATTTTTTCCATAGCTTGCTGAAAAGTTGAGGTTTTACATTAGTAGTACCAGAATAGAAGATATTAAGGAGGCAGCAAAACCAAACAAAATAGCTTTGGTCTATATACAGAACTTATTCTGGTGAACCCATGTAAAATATTAGTTGTATTTTATTGCAAAGTACATAATAAAACCAGGTTCCAAACATATGACCATGTACCATCGCTAATGTATTGTCTATTTCTTCACATTGTATTGAGGGCTAAGGATAAAGAGACGAAGTTTATAATACGGTAAGCATAGTATGACATCATTCATATCACAAAACAACTGAGAACAGACAAACAGGCAATTGTAACGTTGTGTGGGCAAGTCCAACACGGAACTAGATTACGGGTCAAGATCAAAGGAACATCACTCCTCTCTTTTAAACCTTGTAAGGTGCAATGATACGCTAAGACAATTGTGTATAAAATTGAAAAGAGTAATAGACATTGGTTGCAAACCATGCAGTTCAAGGCACAAGTCAGAGTAAGTAGTAGTTAAAAGGCATGAGGATTAAGGACTTACAACAGCGGCTTTGACTGGTGTAGTCATGCCCTTCTTCTTACTGGTGTGACAGTCCTTGAAGATTTCCACAGCATTTGGTTCAGGTACTTTTTGGTCCTTGCGGGCTTTCCTCTGCATTTCGAACAAGTCAATATAGATCTGATAATATGGTACAGCGAAAAGAGTGAAACAACAGCTAATTACAAGAGCCTCGCAGTGTGCAATATAGCTACGAGATCCTGTCGTCTGTTGGAATTTCACTTTCGTACGGTTGGCCTTGTTCTTTGAACAGTTCACCTACAAGAAGATAGATTTGTGTGGCACATGCATAAATAGGAGTTCAACATGTGATCTGATCACATATATATAATGTACCTGATACTTCGGATCGGGCCAGTGTTTAACAAGGCCCCTCCAGTCTTCATCCGGTATATTTTCCACTGGAGATGTTTGGGAAAGTTCACTGTTAGCCTTGCCTTCAAAGTGAGTTTTCCTCAAGTTATACCGATACTGTCGCGGAGCAGACTTGAAAACATGGGTGCAAGCTTGTCTGGTTGCATCAACTTGAACCTCATCTGTTGAAAATTATGGGAGTCTCATTATCAGCAACCTAGAAAGTATGGGACGGAGCAAGACGATATTACTAGTTTCCATACATAACCATACTTACAGATAAATGGTCGAGGAAGGTGTTGAACTGGGTTTCGTCTTTGTCATTCCTGTACCGAATCCATGTTGGGAGGATACGTACATGACACCTAACGGCAACCGCTGTCTCTGATACTAACTTGGCTGACCCTATAGCATCACGTGGCCTTTTTAAACCTACCTCAAAACGGATCTCCATTCTTCCTCCTCTAGATTTAGTTAACCTATCGAGCATTATCCCTGATGTTTGTTTCCTCTTGTGCCTAGGTGCTAGTCCAACAACGAACATAGGAAGTGTTAGTGTACATCAAACTGTGAGACTACATATAAAGAAGCATGCAACTGTAACTTGACTCCAGCAACTACCTTCTTGCTGTTGAAGCTCACAAGGTTCATCTGATATTGCCAAGTCGTCTTGTGTCAAGAGTGCTTGGGAAGTAGTGTCAGGTGGCAAGGGAGCTTGGGAACGTGCTGCTAGCTCAGTTGACGCACGAGTAAGTCGTGCAGCTGGTAGTACTGTGGTAGGTGTTGCAAGAACTAGGGCTGTCTCTGCTTGTTTGGTGGCAGCTATTTGTTTCTGTTTGGATTTTTTGCAACTCGTGTAGCATGGGATGCCGTGTTTGTAGAATTTTCTGCTGGACTTTGACCTTCTATTACACCATCAGTACCAGCAGAATCTGCAGGATTCATCCGCTTCTCATTCCCTGCCATTCTGTGTTTCTTCCTCTTTCTCTGTGCCATGTTAAGTCAAGCCGACAAGAAAAACGAATAACTATTTAGTTCTTCAGAACAAATTGATGCGTGATGCAGACGAACTGAACTTTGATGTTAGACAACCACATGATAGGAGGATGTAATATGTATGAAAAACAGGACGGAAGAGATAACCAGAACTATGATGTGTAAACTAAGAAGAAGACATTTCACCAAATTAGAAGCAATGCAATGGAAGGTAGACACCATATGAAAGATGCTACAAATATCGCTCTGCCAAGTTAACAGTGTCTCATCATAAATGGCGTTTAAACAAATGTGAAGCAGTACAAGAAATAAATCATATGCAAGATGCAAACAACATCACACTACCATGTTAGAGGTCTCTCGTCATTAGTGCCATTGCATATTCACAGCATTGCATATTCACAGCTTATGATGTGTAAACTAAGGAGAAGGCATTTCAACAAATTAGAAGCAATGAAAGCTAGACACCATATGAAAGATGCAACGAATATCACTCTACCAAGTTAAAACTGTCTCGTCATAAGTGCCATTTCAACAAATTAGTAGTACAAGCTAGAAAAGAATGTGAGATGTAACCTATATCACACTCCGAAGTCAAACGTGTCTTATGATAAGTGATTGTTGCAGGTTACACAACAGTAGTAATTTGATGTAAGAACATGGTGTGATAGACAGATATTGTATGTTCTAGAAACAGGAACACGTGTCTTATTCAAGTATAATGTGTAAAGTAAGCAGATGGAATTCAACAAAATTAGAAGCAATACAAGCTAGACATCACACATAACATGCAACCACATATAACAGTGCCAAGTTAGAGGGAGCACCGGTGATGCTGCACTAGGGGAGACGTGCTCATCATAAACACAGCTTTGTTGAGTGTCTATGCATGTGTTGTCTTGGAAATCATCTTGGGGGTGTGGAGGAGTAGAAACTGTAGAGGCCCTCCGTTCGGAAGGAGCACCTTTATCCGCTGCCTTGCTAACTTCCTTCCGCTTTATTGATTTTGAATTGTCAAGTAAAACCGACAAGAAAAAGCAATAAAATTCTCTCTTCAGAACTCATTCATGCATGATACTGACAATCACTACTTTGATGTAAGGCAAACACATGATACCAGGATGGAATATGTACGAAAAACAGGACGGCATGGCATGTTCACAACTGTTTGTGTAAACTAAGCAGAAACCATTCCAGCAAATAAGAAGCAATGCAAGCTAGACACCACATGAAAGATGCAACCAATATGACTCTGCCAAGTTAAAAGCGTCCCATCATAAATGGAATTTCAACAAATTAGAAGCAGCGCATGCTATAAATCATATGAAAGATGCAACTAATATCGCACTGCATATACTAAAGGTGTCTCGTCATGTTGATTGATGCGGGATACAAAAAAACAATAGTTTTATGTAAGGACATGCTTAATAGACAGATGTACTATGTACTAAATACAGGAAGGCATGTCACATTAACAGGTATAATGTATAAGCTAAGCAGACTAGCACATGCAGTTTAACCAGATTGGAAGAATTACAATCTAGACACCATATGCAACATGCAACCACATATCACGCTGCCAAGTTAGAGCAAGCACCTGCGATGCTAGTGTAGGGGAAATGCTGTAATCAACTACAGAGCTACGTTCACTATCTTCATCTAGCATTTCTGTTTCTTGAGAATCATGTCGGGAGGCTGACGCTGCATTCTTTAAATGAGGAGTAGTCCCCTTGCCTGCCTGCCTCGTCATAAGTGATTGATGAGGGATACACAAGAACATTAGTTTGATGTAAGAACATGGTTAATACACAGATGTACTAGTATGTACCAAAAACAGAAAGGCATGTCATATTCAAAGGTATAATGTGTAAGCTAAGCAGATGCAATTTAACCAAATTGGAAGCAATACAAGCTAGACATCCGGCTGGAGTGGTGAGCATGATCATCTAGGACCTGAGAGCCTGGTGGGAGGCGGGCTGCTTCGCCACCATCGCAGCTTTTTAGTTGGCTTCCAGGTGATGCCTATCTTTGCTGGGCTTGTCACTGGCTCGGCCAGTGCCCTGACTAGCTATTTGTCTTCTGGTGCTCACGGGATGGTGGTTCATGTAAAAAAATATCTTTCCTTATCTTACCGACTTCGGCCTTTCGAATACAAGCTAGACACCATATGGAACATGCAACCACATATGACACCGCGAAGTTAAAGCAAGCACCTGGGATGGTGGTTCATTGCGAGCGAGGTCATCAACTCCAGAGCTACGTTTACCGTCTCCATCTGCTGACACTGCACCCTTTATAGCGCTGTAACGTGTCTTGCCTACCCGCACACGAAGCTGGAGCGACTTCTCTCTTTTCTTTTTGGCTTCTCTCATGGCAGCAGAGTCTGAAATACCCTTGCATAAAAACACAATAGTGAGAGTAAGGGTGAAGTGTGTGCAGAACTAGTGCACTGTAAAAGTAGCAGATAGCAGGTGGCTGAAAAATAAATGACAGGAGACATATGATAGCTCTACAACATTGCATGGCAAACAAAATTAGATTCTACTCCGTATGATTTTGTAATATATGAGCACAGGAAATGCAGGTACTCCTCCAGCACACCACCACATGTGGTCATATCTAAGATAACAGTCGACTGAAAATAAATAGGTCAGTCGATTTTTTTAATGAACCGTCCGATCTATAAGGAACGGGCAGATGGCCTTCGTCTACCTCCCGCCAGTCACTGTTGACGATCTTTCTCGAACCGCCAGCGACCACCGGCCCAGACCCCTGCCTCCGCCGCCCCGCCCTCCCATCGACCTCACACCACCGCCGTGCTTGGCAGCGCCCCCAGGCCATCCCTTTAATCCCGGCCGACCTCCAGATCGGGCGCCAGTAGCTCTAGGCCGCACACGCCCCTAAGATAAACACCAAGGCGCTGCTTCCCCGGCGTAATAGGCGTACTAGCGCCTGTTACGCCGGGGAATGCTTCCGTTAATTGGGAATCAACTGGCCAGAAATTGAAATTCAGGGGGGCGACGGACCTCTAGCTAAGGTGAAATAGTATATGAGGAGAAACCTTGTGCATCGCGAGTTACTAGGAACATCTAGTATCAAGAAGAAGCGGTCAACTAGTGTCTTCTGTGGGATGAATACCGTGCAAGCAGAGACGTAAGATTTGCACGAATAAGGGAAGAGGAGTACCTTTTTCGGTTGCCGGTGTGGTCACCTCCACATGTCGCGCCGATCTTCTTCTTTTTACCGGGGAAACCGATGTTCTGGAGGGTGCAGGCTTGGACGAACCCATGGCCAAATTGTTGACTGTGTTGCCGTGGCCGTATGTCAGGCGGAGGGGAAGCAGATCCGAGGCGGCGAAGGACGGCGTAGCAGGAACAGCTCCGGTGCGGTGGAGGGTGGCGAAGTTGGAGCGGCAGCGGTGAGGCGCAGGACGGCGTGGTTGAACTGGCTCGGGTACGGACGGCTCGGCCTCGGCTTCAACTACTAGCTGTGGAGGGCGTTGCGGTTGAGGTTGCGGTGGACGACGACGTCGGGGTATCGGCTCTGGCGTGATGGAGGAGGGCGGCGGTTGATGGGTGGGATGGGGTGGCGGATGGAGGACGTCAGGGTTTCGCGGCTAGTGGAGAGGTAGTTTTGGCGCCCACGGAGTACGAATGGGGAATCGGACGGGTGGGGGAACCATGTTTCGGTCTGGGACGCGCTTGTTTTTGGCTTTTTTTGAATAGAAGATGGGACGCGCTTGCTTGAAATTTGGGGAAAGTACTAACTTTGCCCCCCTCTTAAATTTCGGACCTGCGGGTCGGGGGTAGGATGGTAATCCCAGGTGTCCCAAATAGTGGGCGGGAGCGATTTTGCTCGCGCGCATGTGTGCTTAGGCGGCCATTGTGTATGAATGTTTTTCGGATGCGGTTGCGTGGCGTCTAGATGAAGCTACAAACCTACCCCGGTTTAGACCTTTGGACGTCGGGCCGGTAGGTTTCACGGGTCGGAGTTATTAGAAAAGTAATTTCCTTGTACTACCAAACATTGGTCTCACGCGGTTTCGGGCGAGTAGAGGCTCTTTTGGCGCTTCGTTCGAAATTTTGAAACACAAGCATTCACGTTTAGAGTACTCTTGAACTATGAGGATTGACCTAAATAGACAACGTTATATTTGACCTTGTATGTTTGAAAACCTCATTAAATTATCCGCTTCTTTTTGAAATTTTGACACTTGAAAATCCTATAACTACGATTATTTTGGAATGGAGGAGCTAAATTTGAATCTATTTTGTACACGACTACATATGCTATTATGTACAAAATCAGAGCAAAGATTGGTGCCCCCATAATTTAGGTATGGTTTACAAATGCCATGATATCAAATTCAAATAATTGAATGGACTTCATGTTGAATTCGATTTTTTTAAACCACCTTAAGTTGAATTCAAATGTATGCTAGTTCATAGGTAGCTATTTATAATGTCCATTGTGTAACTTTCGTATGTATAATGTGCTTTACACACACAACATGAACTATACTCACGTTTATATTCGATTGCTAAAGCGATGCATTGTCTGGAGTTCAAAATACTAACTATGTGGATCAATTGTGTCGAATAATAACATAGACATGCTCAAATTCGATAGAATCTAGATGTCTGATGGATCAATGACCGCTCCTTACGCGAATTGCAAATATCATGATCCCATCCTAATATTTGGATACAATTTATATCTTTAATCAATGTGTAGAGCAGTCTTTTACGTGTAGTTTCACTCTCCATCGGTGGTCTCTCACACATGCTCACACACTCTCTCCCGAGGTGTCTTTCTCGCACACATGCTCTAGATATAACCCTCCCTCCCTCTCGTAACCATTTACAACTGTTTTCACTAACCTTTATCACAAGCACTCTTCCTCTCGCAAACATACACACGCACAATCCTCATCGACCCTTTCTATATACATGGACCTGCCTACGTGTCTCATGTACGCACATTATCTTTACGCCTGTCTCTCACGCATTGTCTCACACCTCTCTTCCTAATCGACGAGTATGATTCTAGCAGAGCATTCTGTAGGATGCCCCTTAAAGTTAGGTTGGATGAATAGTAATATCAGAGATAAAGGGGTTACCTTAGTCCGAGAACCTAGGGTTACAAATCCTAGCCGGCTTTGTCAGTGGACATAGAGTCCTTCACAATTCTGCTATCTTTGTCTTGTACGACTAGTCATCCATGGGTCTTCCTAAATGCGTCACGGGCCGACCAATGTGGCGCAGGTCGGAACCGAACGAAGGGCCTCACCTCGACCCACCGGACCTCACGCGGTGACACACCCTCTGCCCCCACGTCTCATTATCTTCTCACACCCACACATACCAACACAAACACCACACACACAGAAAATTTCTCCTGGTGCCTCTATTCCCTCCCCCCTTGCATATACACACTCAAGGGAATGGAATCTCTTGTCGTGACGTCATATTCGTCTCTCTCTCTAGACCACTCTCATTTCTCGTGCTATCTCTCCCACGCCCCCCCCCCCGTCGGCCCCTCTATCCATGCCTCTCTCGAATACGTAATACACACACATACCTCTCTAGGCCCCGCCAAATGCATCAACTACACATTCACACATGTTACATCACGTACCCCATTGATCTAAAAAGCCCTCTCTTCACGTTTATTTCGCATACAACATTCCTTTTGAATAAAGTGTGGCCAAAAAATTATTTTAGAGTTTCTACATATATACAACATTACAAAGTTATATGGAGGAGTACGAACGCTAATTTGCATTGCATGGTGCCCACAATGATATTTATTCCGCACTGTGAATTTGTATATTTTTATACTATATACAAAGTTAGTCATAATAAAGAGAAACGAAGAGCATCTCTCTCTCCATCGCATACCCCCCCTGTACGCCCCTTTCACGTATGCACACAAAACTATCTCCAGGTCCTCTAAAAGTAAGCCCCCAGAAAATTCACGCATGTTTCATCTTTCTCTCGCGATATATGCAATGACGATCATTGTATTTGAAGCGAAAGCACGATACATACATTGGACTTCAGAATCCACTCATTACGGTCACCATTTACGTTTAGTGGTTATTATACAGTCACGGGCTCACCGTACAACTCTGTATTTGCTCATGACATGACTAGTTGACCAGTTAAACGCTCCACGTGGCACCTCTAGTGTTGCATCACATTATCTCACTACCATCGTGCCCACCTGTCGACTTGTATCTACTCTACATCTACACTCTTATAAAATACATAAAATACACTCTTATAAAAAACAGAGTTGGTGATGATGGTGTGCCTGCCATCCTGCAATATAGGCCGTCCGATTTATATCTGACGGATAGGAAAGAAACTATGGCAATTTTGCAAAAAGGTACCCACACACCTCTCCACATTTGCAAATAAGGCCTTCCCTCGTTCATCCTTTTCTCTCACAAGATAAACAAGTCATACAAATGCATCTTGATGTTACGTGCAACGCACGGGCATCTTGCTAGTAAGAATGAAAACAAACGACAAAAAAATATTTGGACGGTGGTTCGAAGTCATGACCGCGGGCACAGCGGACAAGGTGGCCTTGTATTGGTATGCTGAGCCGTCTGTTTTAACACACAGGAGCTGGTGTGGTGATTATACACACACGCACGCATGCACACGAACTGCATCCACGCAACACTCACACAAACACATGCACCCACGCACGCACGCAACACTCACACGTACACACGCAGCCACGCACGCACGCAACACTCACACGCACGCACACCACACGCACACGCACGCATGCATGCACACACCAGTACACCACACGACCAACACACACTCTCACGCTCAAGTGCTCAACCTACACGTGCATGCGCACACATCAGGCCCTGACAGACACATACACAACCAGGTGATTCCCGCGCACGGGTTGGAGCCTTGTCGCGCCTGCGTAAATTTGTGTTTATCTGACCTTTTGCCTATGCGAACTGACAGGTGGGACCCACAAGGAACGTGGTCAATTTAACTAGTCAACATGGCGCCACGCAGACTATTTGGCCGGTCAACAGAGTGCAATCCGATGCTGAACTGTGAGCAAGTGACCGTATAATCACCGCAAAACGTATATAGTGACCGTAATCAGCTTATTCTGAAGTTCGGTGACCGTATTACGCTTTTCTCTCTGTAGGCCCTCCAAAACTACATCTCTACACGTTCTCGCATGTTACATCTAACAACTATGCAATACAGCACTACTACTACACTCTAACACAATAAATCATATGTGTTTTTAGTTTTACTAGATATCATATTGTTACTTATAATTATTCAGTTTGCATACATTAAAATTGCCTTTGAAATGTATGGCCAGTATCATCTACCGCGCGGGAAAAATCCCGCCCTTTCCTGTTTAATCGGGTTTGTATCGATGGATCGTGCGAAACAGCAAAACTATAGTACTATACAGTACTACAAGTGACAGTTCACTGGGCCGTCGTGTCGTCTACTCCTCCGTCGTAAGAGTGGAGCGCTCGCTTTCATAAATCTTCTAGTCCCTTTCGCCGACATGTGGGACATCAAGCTACCGGGTCCACGTGCCATACCGGAATACAGTGCAGAGCAGCCGGGGTGAAGCACCCCAGTCATGGCGCCGGCGTAGTAATGAGCAATGAGGCGTCAAATCACAAGCTGCACCTTTCCCGCAGTTAAGTTGGAGGGACGAAGCAACCATCATTTCACTCGTTGCTGAATCCGCTTCTCCCTCATCTTCTTCAACTTAACCACGTGTTGCTTCTGCCGTTGTTCTGCCTCATGTGGGACGCGGATCGGCTTGGTAAAGCACTGACACGTGGGACCGCATGTTAGCAAACCGCCAGGACAACGTCCTCCGAAAATAAGAAGCCTAATCCTAGACTTACAAAGGGCTACGTAGCTGCTACGTATACTTTCCATCTAATCTATATATGCCCCCCTGATTTTCAGGTGGGGTGGGCCTAATCCTCTCCTTTAATCCAATCAAATAGTCCCACATCACATCAGTTCGTAACTTTACGTAAACCATTACGTGGATGTAGCATTGCTCAAATAAGAAACCTCCCCCGCCATCCGCGCGGCAAAATCACCTCCTTTTTACTAATCTTGATTCTATAATTTTTTAGATCAATATAATTGAGATTTGTATAGATAGCACACAGGAGCAAAACCAAGTGGTACGGTTAAGGGCATCCACAATGTGTAGCCAAATGTGAAAATAGCTTTTGGCATCGTGGGAACCATTGTGGACGGTGTTGCCAAAGCCAAAAAGATGGAACCGAAGCTCCCTGATTGATTGATTGAAGGAATAGAAAAATGCAACGTCTCTCCTCTTTCTCCCATGCTTGGACGCATGTAGTACAGTATAGAGCACAGAGTCTACTCCCCTGTCCCTTCTATCACAAATCACAAAGCAGTGAGGCGTCAAATCACAAAAGCACGGACGAAGCAACCATCATTTCACTCTTCGCTGACTCCGCTTCTCCATCGTCTTCTTCGAGAAACCATCTCACCGCACTAGTACTCCTAGTAGTACTAGTAAAGGACTTCCTGGATGCAAATAAGGCGGTTGTCTCGGCTTGCAGGCGGCACTTGCGAACGACTTACCGTGGTCTCCCTCAATGGTGTTCTCCGTCGAACGCACTTCGCCAAACCACCAAAAAAAGATATCGTCGACGTCACCGCAATGGGGAAGGAAGTCAAATATAGTTACTACCTCCATTTTTTTGTACACAAGGCCAGTATATCAAAATTACAATTTGCAAAGGGCCACTAACACTAATCGAGGCAAAATTGATGGGGTTAGCAACCAAGGACATTAATATCCCCTGCATGCATGCGGAAGTGAGAAGGTTGGTTTGCATGGCGCTGCATTAATCAAGCGATGAGGAGTGAGATGGTTAGCTCTTTGGTCTTTGGAGAAAAAATACGCATTAATTGACACGTGAAACGAGGATTTGTATCGATTAAATCCCGCGAAGGAAAACCCCGCCTTTCTTTTTTAACACTAGTACTCCTAGTACGTACGTACTTATCCTGTTTGGGTCTAGGCCTTGCATTGCCAAACTTCGCCACACATTTTTGCCAAGCTTGCCTAAAGTTTTCAAAATGAGAAGGAGGTACACTTGCGCACGGCTGTCGCGGTCGCACCGCACCCTCACACGGTCGCTCCTGCACGCCGCGGTCGCACCGCACCCTCACACAGTCGCTCCTGCACGCCGCAAACCCAACCAAGGGAACGCACCCTCACTGACACGTGCTGTCGCATGTGAACAAACCAAACTCAGCCATCCTATCGCTGACACATAATTTTCGTTCATAGAGTATGTTTATCCAACCGCATGTTGGGGAGTATCCGTACGGCCCGTGCGGTGGTCTGTTGGGGAAGAAGAAGAGGTGAGGAAGAAGGAAAGAAGGGTTAGGAGACGTAGGATATTCATCCAACCGCCTGAAATGGTAGACTGACCCAAGTCAGGCGACTTGCATAACAAATATATGTTTTTACACAGCAAAAGATCCATAAAAACAACAACATAAAGAAAAACTATCACTGCTCGCGGAAAGAGACGGCCTCGTCGTCTTGGCTGCCGGCGCGAACCAGCCGTCGCTGCCGACGTGTGTCTCCGCACCGTGGTTGTCCTCGGCCTCCAGCTACTCGTTCAAGCGGAGCGTGCGGGCGCTCTGCACGGACGAGAGCACAGCCCGGTTCAAGTCGAGGACGTCCGGTTCCGCCTGCAGGAGGGCCTCGATGGCAGCGGCATCCGCGCGCTCCGCGTCGAGTCGAGCCTCCGCCGCCCGGTTCAAGTCCAGGACGTCCGGTTCCGCCTGCAGGAGGGCGTCGATGAGAGCGGCATCCGCGCGCTCTGCGTCGAGTCGAGCCTCTGCCGCCCGGTTCAAGTCCAGGACGTCCGGTTCCGCCTGCAGGAGGGCCTCGATGGCAGCGGCATCCGCGCGCTCCGCCTCAAGTTGAGCCTCCGCCGCCCGGTTCACATCCACGACATCCGGTTCCGCCTGCAGGAGAGCCTCGATGGCAGCGGCATGCGCGCGCTCCGCGTCGAGTTGAGCCTCTGCCTCCCGGTCCTCCTTTAGTATCGCCATGTTGAACCGCTGGTCCGCCTGCACCATGGGGGACTCGGACGCCGGCACGAAGTCGACGTCCATCGTCTCATACCCATCGGGGGCCTTCTGCGCCGCGACTCCGCCATGAACATTGGATCGGCTTCCTCCTCCTCGTAGCTTGGCTCCAGAGAACTCGGGGATTGGCCCGCCGCAAAGCGAGCTTGGGAACGGAGGTCTGTGGCGCCGACCGCCGCCGCGATTTCTGCGCGGCGCTCCGGCGTCAGCATCTTGTAGTAAGTGATCTTGCGGCGCACCATGGCTTTCCGGCGAACTAGGGGACGCTTGATGCGGGCTAGGGGATCGAAAGGTGGGGAATGGGCTGGAGATTAGGTGTGGTTTTAGGGCAGTGGCTGGCGTAGGCCGAGCAGCGAAGGTTCTGGTGTGAATAGTGGTTCCGGTGACGACCGGTCAATCGGTTTTGACTGTACATCGCTCTTGTCGCGTTCGCGTTGCAGCCCGGCACGCTGGACCCTCCACGTCGCTCACCGAATGGAACGCGCTTCGTCTTGCGTTTTCGCTCGCTTGTGGGACCGCAGTTGAGAGCAAACCGACGTCCCTCCCCCTCCCCCGCCCGCGTCATTTATTATACCACCACTCCCTCCGTTTTATGCGGAGTAAATAAAAACAGAGGGAGTATACTACGGATGAGGATCCCCTGACGTGGCCGAACCCATTGAGTAACTGACATGCGGGGCCTAGCAAGCATGGGGTCCGCCAGTAAGTGACCGAAAGGGAGGGTAAGGCAGGGATACCTACGTCAGAGGATCCACTTCCACTATACTACTTTGACCAAATGTTAGAGTAATAATATATGACATGCAACTTACACAAATGTTAGAGTAATAATATATGACATGCAACTTACACAAAGCATACAGGGTCTAATGCGTTTTTCGAGGCTAACTTTGACCAAATGTTAGAGTAATAATATATGACATGCAACTTACACAAAGCATACGGTCAAATTCGTATGTGAAAGGAGTTTCCAATGATATAATTTTCACATTATACATCTCATGTACTATTAATCTTGTCAATAGTCAAATTGGAAACCATCTCGAGTACAAATCTAGGAGTACGTACGAATCTAACAATATTGATTGGGCGTTGTTGAATGTTGATACCTTTTTGATCAAAGTAGAGATACTTTGACTACACATAAAACTTATATGTAAACTAGAAAGGATAGGGGAGTATATTGTACGTTCAAAAACGAAACGAACATTGAATACCCTTTATATATGATTTGCGGATGCTATGATCACCGGTTCAAAATTTTGAATCCGCCTTAGGTATCACGTGCCCCCACTCGTTCCCTCTCGATTTCATCTCGGGGTCCGGAGATCTATTGAAAGAGGACTAGGGTGGGTACATGCGAATGATACTCGGCGGAATGTTCAAATGAGGCATGCGGGAGGATGGACTCGACTGGAGGGCGACATGATCGATGGAGAAGAGGGTTGGAGAGGAATGAGAAATAAGCAAACGCCACATGATTATACTTGAACGGCTCAAATAAACAATAAGTTGTCTCGCTTGGCCTACATAGTGAAAGGCCTAATGCGCAACGCGGAGCACTGACGCTCGAATATGGCCGGGAAAACAGGGAAACCGACATGTGGGGCACACCCGTCGGGACGACGTAGCGCAGACTAGTCCAATGGAGGAGCTGGCCCACGACCTCCTCGCCACCGACAACCGTTCATGTGGGTCGTTGGGGCCAACAACGGGGCGCAGCTCCAGCACCGCCTCTGGACACGGCGACCGCGGTGAGCGACACGCTCATATCGTCGCTAGACACGGTCGGTTTCAGTGTGCCGAGGGTGGCGTTAGTGCTGTGGCACGACCAACGGTATGTTTGGTTTGTGCCCAAGGTTGCCCCATCAAAGCATTGGGTAGCCAAAATTTTGGTTGAGGTATTGGTTGCCCATGATTTGGCCGACATTGGCAAGAAAAATGAACTAGAGTTGGCTAGAGTTCATTGGCATGCCAAAGAAATGGCAACCATCCAAACAAAGACCAATCTTTGGGTCATGACCAAAATTTTGGTTGAGGTATTGGTTGCCCATGATTTGGCCGACATTGGCAAGAAAAATGAACTAGAGTTGGCTAGAGTTCATTGGCATGCCAAAAAAATGGCAACCATCCAAACAAAGACCAATCTTTGGGTCATGACCAAAATTTTGGTAAGGTGCACTTTGGCCACAATCCAAACACACCCAACACCCGGCTCGTCGAGGATGCACGGGGCGCCGTGACGCGTCCGCGGAGTGGTGTAGCGCGGCCAACTGCATCCTCTGGACCTGAGACCATGCCGGGTCGTCTTGCTTTTTCAATGACATGCGGGGATCGCATGTGAGCAAAGGGCATCTCCAACGTTGCCACAACCGCAGCTGACTACCCTGGCACACCAAAACCCTCGTCCCTCGCGCCGTCGCGCGGTGCGTTCCCAGCCGGCGCCAGCTGCCCGCACTCATGTTGTCCGTTCGTATGTCGTCGTTAAGAGGCTCGGTGCCCGAGGAACCAACTCCGGCGACTTAATGACGCACCCGGACGCTTGGCCTCACCGGAATGTGCTACTTAAAGCGGCAACGCGCAGCTAACCTCCACACCATAGCGCATCGTCCTCCTGTTGGGGATCGTAGCAGAATTTAAAAATTTTCCTACGCATCACCAAGATCCATCTATGGAGTATACTAGCAACAAGGGGAAAGGAGTGCATCTACATACCCTTGTAGATCGCGAGCGGAAGCGTTCCAATGAACGGGGTTGATGGAGTCGTACTCGCCGTGATCCAAATCACCGATGACCGAGTGCCGAACGGACGGCACCTCCGCGTTCAACACACGTACGGAGCAGCGACGTCTCCTCCTTCTTGATCCAGCAATGGGGAAGGAAAGGTTGATGGAGATCCAGCAGCACGACGGCGTGGTGGTGGAAGTAGCGGGATCTCGGCAGGGCTTCGCCAAGCTTCTGCGAGAGGGAGAGGTGTTGCAGGGGGAGAGGGAGGCGCCAGGGGCTGTGGTGCTGCTGCCCTCCCTCCCCCCCACTATTTATAGGACCCCTGGAGGGGGGCGCCAGCCCTGGAACCCATCTGCATGGGGGGGCGGCGGCCAAGGGGGAAGGGGGGTGGCTTCCCCCCAAGCCAAGTGGGGCGCCCCCCACCCCTAGGGTTTCCAACCCTAGGCGCAGGGGGAGGCCCAAGGGGGGCGCCCCAGCCCACTAAGGGCTGGTTCCCTTCCCACTTCAGCCCATGGGGCCCTCCGGGATAGGTGGCCCCACCCGATGGACCCCCGGGACCCTTCCGGTGGTCCCGGTACAATACCGGTGACCCCCGAAACTTTCCCGGTGGCCGAAACATGACTTCCTATATATAATTCTTCACCTCCGGACCATTCCGGAACTCCTCGTGACGTCCGGGGTCTCATTCGGGACTCCGAACAACTTTCAGGTTTCTGCATACTCATATCTCTACAACCCTAGCGTCACCGAACCTTAAGTGTGTAGACCCTACGGGTTCGGGAGACATGCAGACATGACCGAGACGCCTCTCCGGTCAATAACCAACAGCGGGATCTGGATACCCATGTTGGCTCCCACATGTTCCACGATGATCTCATCGGATGAACCACGATGTCGAGGATTCAATCAATCGCGTATACAATTCCCTTTGTCAATTGGTATGTTACTTGCTCGAGATTCGATCGTCGGTATCCCAATACCTTGTTCAATCTCGTTACCGGCAAGTCTCTTTACTCGTACCGTAATGCATGATCCCGTGACTAACGCCTTAGTCACATTGAGCTCATTATGATGATGCATTACCGAGTGGGCCCAGAGATACCTCTCCGTCAGACGGAGTGACAAATCCCAGTCTCGATCCGTGCCAACCCAACAGACACTTTCGGAGATACCCGTAGTGTACCTTTATAGTCACCCAGTTACGTTGTGACGTTTGGCACACCCAAAGTACTCCTACGGTATCCGGGAGTTGCACGATCTCATGGTCTAAGGAGAAGATACTTGACATTGGAAAAGCTTTAGCAAACGAACTACACGATCTTTGAGCTATGCTTAGGATTGGGTCTTGTCCATCACATCATTCTCCTAATGATGTGATCCCGTTATCAATGACATCCAATGTCCATAGTAAGGAAACTATGACTATCTGTTGATCAACGAGCTAGTCAACTAGAGGCATACTAGGGACACGTTGTGGTCTATGTATTCACACATGCATTACGATTTCCGGATAACACAATTATAGCATGAACAATAGACAATTATCATGAACAAAGAAATATAATAATAACCATTTATTATTGCCTCTAGGGCATATTTCCAACAGTCTCCCACTTGCACTAGAGTCAATAATCTAGTTACATTGTGATGAATCGAACACCCATAGCGTTCTGGTGTTGATCATGTTTTGCTCTAGGGAGAGGTTTAGTCAACGGATCTGCTACATTCAGGTCTGTATGTACTTTACAAATATCTATGTCTCCATTTTGAACACTTTCACGAATGGAGTTGAAGCGACGCTTGATATGCCTGGTCTTCCTGTGAAACCTGGGCTCCTTGGCAAGGGCAATAGCTCCAGTGTTGTCACAGAAGAGATTCATCGGGCCCGACGCATTGGGAATCACCCCTAGGTCGGTAATGAACTCCTTTATCCAGACTGCTTCCTGTGCTGCCTCTGAGGCCGCCATGTACTCCGCTTCACATGTAGATCCCGCCACGACGCTTTGCTTGCAACTGCACCAGCTTACTGCTCCTCCATTCAAAATATACACGTATCCGGTTTGTGACTTCGAGTCATCCAGATCTGTGTCCAAGCTAGCGTCGACGTAACCCTTTACGACGAGCTCTTCGTCACCTCCATAAACGAGAAACATATCCTTAGTCCTCTTCAGGTACTTCAGGATATTCTTGACCGCTGTCCAGTGTTCCATGCCGGGATTACTTTGGTACCTTCCTACCAAACTTACGACAAAGTTTACATCAGGTCTGGTACACAGCATGGCATACATAATAGACCCTATGGCCGAGGCATAGGGGATGACACTCATCTTTTCTCTATCTTCTGCCGTGGTCGGGCATTGAGCCGTGCTCAATTGCACACCTTGCAATACAGGCAAGAACCCCTTCTTGGACTGATCCATATTGAACTTCTTCGATATCGTGTCAAGGTACGTACTCTGTGAAAGACCAATGAGGCGTCTTGATCTATCTCTATAGATCTTGATGCCTAATATATAAGCAGCTTCTCCAAGGTCCTTCATTGAAAAACACTTATTCAAATAGGCCTTTATACTTTCCAAGAATTCTATATCATTTCCCATCAATAGTATGTCATCCACATATAATAAGAGAAATGCTACAAGGCTCCCACTCACTTTCTTGTAAACACAGGCTTCTCCATAAGTCTGTGTAAACCCAAATGCTTTGATCATCTCATCAAAGCGAATGTTCCAACTCCGAGATGCTTGCACCAGTCCATAGATGGAGCGCTGGAGCTTGCATACTTTGTCAGCATTCTTAGGATCGACAAAACCTTCCGGCTGCATCATATACAATTCTTCCTTAAGGAAGCCATTAAGGAATGCCGTTTTGACGTCCATCTGCCATATCTCATAATCATAGTATGCGGCAATTGCTAACATGATTCGGACGGACTTCAGCTTCGCTACGGGTGAGAAAGTCTCATCGTAGTCAACCCCTTGAACTTGTCGGTAACCCTTAGCGACAAGTCGAGCCTTATAGATGGTCACATTACCATCCGCGTCTGTCTTCTTCTTAAAGATCCATTTATTTTCTATGGCTCGCCGATCATCGGGCAAGTCAGTTAAAGTCCATACTTTGTTTTCATACATGGATCCTATCTCGGATTTCATGGCTTCTAGCCATTTGTCGGAATCCGGGCCCGCCATCGCTTCTTCATAGTTCGAAGGTTCACCGTTGTCTAATAACATGATTTCCAGGACAAGGTTGCCGTACCACTCTGGTGCGGAACGTGTCCTTGTGGACCAACGAAGTTCAGCAGTAACTTGATCCGAAGCTTCATGATCATCATCATTAACTTCCTCCCCAATCGGTGTAGGCACCAAAGGAACATCTTCCCGCGCTGCGCTACTTTCCGGTTCGGAAGGGGTGACTATCACCTCATCAAGTTCCACTTTCCTCCCACTCAATTCTTTCGAGAGAAACTCTTTCTCCAGAAAGGACCCGTTCTTGGCAACGAAGATCTTGCCTTCGGATATGAGGTAGAAGGTATACCCAATAGTTTTCTTAGGGTATCCTATGAAGACGCATTTTTCCGACTTGGGTTCGAGCTTTTCAGGTTGAAGTTTCTTGACATAAGCATCGCATCCCCAAACTTTTAGAAACGACAGCTTAGGTTTCTTCCCAAACCATAATTCATACGGTGTCGTCTCAATGGATTTCGACGGAGCCCTATTTAAAGTGAATGCGGCAGTCTCTAAAGCATAGCCCCAAAATGAGAGCGGTAGATCGGTAAGAGACATCATAGATCGCACCATATCCAATAGAGTGTGATTACGACGTTCGGACACACCGTTTCACTGAGGTGTTCCAGGCGGCATGAGTTGTGAAACGATTCCACATTTCTTTAAGTGTGTACCAAATTCGTGACTTAAATATTCTCCACCATGATCTGATCGTAAGAACTTTATTTTCCTGTCACGTTGATTCTCAACCTCACTCTGAAATTCCTTGAATTTTTCAAAGGTTTCAGACTTGTGTTTCATTAGGCAGACATACCCATATCCACTTAAGTCATCAGTGAGAGTGAGAACATAACGATATCCTCCGCGAGCCTCAACACTCATTGGACCGCACACATCGGTATGTATGATTTCCAATAAGTTGGTTGCTCGCTCCATTGTTCCGGAGAACGGAGTCTTGGTCATCTTACCCATGAGGCATGGTTCGCACGTGTCAAATGATTCGTAATCAAGAGACTCCAAAAGTCCATCTGCATGGAACTTCTTCATGCGCTTGACACCAATGTGACCAAGGCGGCAGTGCCACAAGTATGTGGGACTATCGTTATCAACTTTACATCTTTTGGTATTCACACTATGAATATGTGTAACATCACGTTCGAGATTCATCAAGAATAAACCATTGACCAGCGGGGCATGACCATAAAACATATCTCTCATATAAATAGAACAACCATTATTCTCATATTTAAATGAGTAGCCATCTCGAATTAAACGAGATCCAGATACAATGTTCATGCTCAAAGCTGGCACTAGATAATAATTATTGAGGTTTAAAACTAATCCCGTAGGTAAATGTAGAGGCAGCATGCCGACGGCGATCACATCGACCTTGGAACCATTCCCGACGCGCATCGTCACCTCGTCCTTTGCCAGTCTCCGCTTATTCCGCAGTTCCTGTTTTGAGTTACAAATATGAGCAACCGCACCGGTATCAAATACCCAGGAGCTACTACGAGTACTGGTAAGGTACACATCAATTACATGTATATCACATATACCTTTGGTGTTGCCGGCCTTCTTGTCCGCTAAGTATTTGGGGCAGTTCCGCTTCCAGTGACCACTTCCCTTGCAATAAAAGCACTCAGTCTCAGGCTTGGGTCCATTCCTTGACTTCTTCCCAGTAACTGGCTTACCGGGCGCGGCAACTCCCTTGTCGTCCTTCTTGAAGTTCTTCTTGCCCTTGCCTTTCTTGAACTTAGTGGTTTTATTCACCATCAACACTTGATGTTCCTTTCTGATCTCCACCTCCGCTGATTTCAGCATCGAATATACCTCAGGAATGTTCTTTTCCATCCCCTGCATATTGAAGTTCATCACAAAGCTCTTGTAGCTCGGTGGAAGCGACTGAAGGACTCTGTCAATGACCGCGTCATCCGGGAGATTAACTCCCAGCTGAGACAAGCGGTTGTGTAACCCAGACATTCTGAGTATGTGCTCACTAACAGAACTATTTTCCTCCATTTTACAGCTGAAGAACTTGTCAGAGACTTCATATCTCTCGACCCGGGCATGAGCTTGGAAAACCATTTTCAGCTCTTCGAACATCTCGTATGCTCCATGTTTCTCAAAACGCTTTTGGAGACCCGGTTCTAAGCTGTAAAGCATGCCGCACTGAACGAGGGAGTAATCATCAGCACGTGATTGCCAAGCGTTCATAACGTCTTGGTTCTCTGGGATTGGTGCTTCACCTAGCGGTGCTTCTAGGACATAATCTTTCTTGGCAGCTATGAGGATGATCCTCAGGTTCCGGACCCAGTCCGTATAGTTGCTGCCATCATCTTCCAGCTTGGTTTTCTCTAGGAACGCGTTGAAGTTGAGGACAACGTGGGCCATTTGATCTACAAGACATATTGTAAAGATTTTAGACTAAGTTCATGATAATTAAGTTCATATAATCAAATTATTCAATGAACTCCCACTCAGATAGACATCCCTCTAGTCATCTAAGTGAAACATGATCCGAGTTAACTAGGCCGTGTCCGATCATCACGTGAGACGGACTAGTCAAGATCGGTGAACATCTCCATGTTGATCGTATCTTCTATACGACTCATGCTCGACCTTTCGGTCCTCCGTGTTCCGAGGCCATGTCTGTACATGCTAGGCTCGTCAAGTCAACCTAAGTGTATTGCGTGTGTTCCGAGGCCATGTCTGTACATGCTAGGCTCGTCAACACCCGTTGTATGCGAACGTTAGAATCTATCACACCCGATCATCACGTGGTGCTTCGAAACAACGAACCTTCGCAACGGTGCACAGTTAGGGGGAAAACTTTCTTGAAATTATTATAAGGGATCATCTTACTTACTACCGTCGTTCTAAGCAAATAAGATGCAAAACATGATAAACATCACATGCAATCAAATAGTGACATGATATGGCCAATATCATTTTGCTCCTTTGATCTCCATCTTCGGGGCACCATGATCATCTTCGTCACCGGCATGACACCATGATCTCCATCATCATGATCTCCATCATTGTGTCTTCATGAAGTTGTCACGCCAACGATTACTTCTACTTCTATGGCTAACGCGTTTAGCAACAAAGTAAAGTAATTTACATGGCGTAATTCAATGACACGCACGTCATACAAAAAATAAAGACAACTCCTATGGCTCCTGCCGGTTGTCATACTCATCGACATGCAAGTCGTGATTCCTATTACAAGAATATGATCAATCTCATACATCACATATATCATTCATCACATCTTCTGGCCATATCACATCACATATCACATGCTGCAAAAACAAGTTAGACGTCCTCTAATTGTTGTTGCAAGTTTTTACGTGGCTTGTATAGGTTCTAGCAAGAACGTTTCTTACCTACGTAAAACCACAACGTGATATGCCAATTTCTATTTACCCTTCATAAGGACCCTTTTCATCGAATCCGTTCCGACTAAAGTGGGAGAGACAGACACCCGCTAGCCACCTTATGCAACTAGTGCATGTCAGTCGGTGGAACCTGTCTCACGTAAGCGTACGTGTAAGGTCGGTCCGGGCCGCTTCATCCCACAATACCATCGAAACAAGATAAGACTAGTAGCGGCAAGAAGAATTGGCAACATCTACGCCCACAACTGCTTTGTGTTCTACTCGTGCATAGTAACTACGCATAGGCCTGGCTCATGATGCCACTGTTGGGGATCGTAGCAGAATTTAAAAATTTTCCTACGCATCACCAAGATCCATCTATGGAGTATACTAGCAACGAGGGGAAAGGAGTGCATCTACATACCCTTGTAGATCGCGAGCGGAAGCGTTCCAATGAACGGGGTTGATGGAGTCGTACTCGCCGTGATCCAAATCACCGATGACCGAGTGCCGAACGGACGACACCTCCGCGTTCAACACACGTACGGAGCAGCGACGTCTCCTCCTTCTTGATCCAGCAAGGGGGAAGGAGAGGTTGATGGAGATCCAGCAGCACGACGGCGTGGTGGTGGAAGTAGCGGGATCTCGGCAGGGCTTCGCCAAGCTTCTGTGAGAGGGAGAGGTGTTGCAGGGGGAGAGGGAGGCGCCAGGGGCTGTGGTGCTGCTGCCCTCCCTCCCCCCCCCCCCACTATTTATAGGACCCCTGGAGGGGGGGGGCGCCAGCCCTGGAACCCATCTACATGGGGGGCGGCGGCCAAGGGGGAAGGGGGGTGGCTTCCCCCCCAAGCCAAGTGGGGCGCCCCCCACCCCTAGGGTTTCCAACCCTAGGCGCAGGGGGAGGCCCAAGGGGGGGCGCCCCAGCCCACTAAGGGCTGGTTCCCTTCCCACTTCAGCCCATGGGGCCCTCCGGGATAGGTGGCCCCAGCCGGTGGACCCCCGGGACCCTTCCGGTGGACCCCCGGGACCATTCCGGTGGTCCCGGTACAATACCGGTGACCCCCGAAACTTTCCCGGTGGCCGAAACTTGACTTCCTATATATAATTCTTCACCTCCGGACCATTCCGGAACTCCTCGTGACGTCCGGGGTCTCATCCGGGACTCCGAACAACTTTCGGGTTTCCGCATACTCATATCTCTACAACCCTAGCGTCACCGAACCTTAAGTGTGTAGACCCTACGGGTTCGGGAGACATGCAGACATGACCGAGACGCCTCTCCGGTCAATAACCAACAGCGGGATCTGGATACCCATGTTGGCTCCCACATGTTCCACGATGATCTCATCGGATGAACCACGATGTCGAGGATTCAATCAACCCCGTATACAATTCCCTTTGTCAATTGGTATGTTACTTGCCCGAGATTCGATCGTCGGTATCCCAATACCTTGTTCAATCTCGTTACCGGCAAGTCTCTTTACTCGTACTGTAATGCATGATCCCGTGACTAACGCCTTAGTCACATTGAGCTCATTATGATGATGCATTACCGAGTGGGCCCAGAGATACCTCTCCGTCATACGGAGTGACAAATCCCAGTCTCGATCCGTGCCAACCCAACAGACACTTTCGGAGATACCCGTAGTGTACCTTTATAGTCACCCAGTTACGTTGTGACATTTGGCACACCCAAAGTACTCCTACGGTATCCGGGAGTTGCACGATCTCATGGTCTAAGGAGAAGATACTTGACATTGGAAAAGCTTTAGCAAACGAACTACACGATCTTTGAGCTATGCTTAGGATTGGGTCTTGTCCATCACATCATTCTCCTAATGATGTGATCCCGTTATCAATGACATCCAATGTCCATAGTCAGGAAACCATGACTATCTGTTGATCAACGAGCTAGTCAACTAGAGGCATACTAGGGACACGTTGTGGTCTATGTATTCACACATGCATTACGATTTCCGGATAACACAATTATAGCATGAACAATAGACAATTATCATGAACAAAGAAATATAATAATAACCATTTATTATTGCCTCTAGGGCATATTTCCAACACGTCCTACCTGGCACCACATCCGCCATGACCGCAAGTGCGAACGCTCTGCGGGAGAGCTTGTCTTCGGGGATGAAGCTCGAGGTCGCCGCCCTCGCTCAAGTCGCCTCTCGCGACGCAATAGCAGCATAGCCGGACGCGGACGCGGCCGCACAAGCGGTGGCCACGCTGGCGGCCGACGACGGGAGCACCGTCAGCCACGCGTCCTACTTGCCGCCGTCCAACGTCCGGCACCGCCGAGGTCGGGGACTCCTTCGAGGATGAGTAGGGCATGGGAGGCGGCAGGGCATGGTGTGCCAACTGGCCGGTCTGTATCCCGTGTTCTAATCTTCCTCGCCGGAGACCGCACCTTCACTTCACGGGTCTTGAACCCCGCCCCCGTACATAGAGATCGCAGATGGAGGACATCGGTCGCCGCCGTAGAATAGGTTTAGGGTCGGGTTTATTTTATTTTTCTGTCCTATAAAAGTTCGAAATGTAATGAAAATCTGTCTTGTTTGCATTAATCTCGGCCGGTGTATATGAACTTTCACAATAATATACATATTGTAGGAGTACTAGCAAGATGCCTGTGCGTTGCACGGAAGATCAAGATCTTGTGGGAGAAAAGGATGAACGAGGGAAAGCCTTATCTGCAAATGTGGAGAGGAGTGCGGGTAAATTGTCATAGTTTCCTTCCTATCCATTAGATACAGATCGGACGGCCTATATTGCAGGATGAAAGGCACACCATCATCACCAACTCTGCTTTTTATTGAACCGAGACAAATCTAACATGCGAAGTAAAATAAACACATAGGGTCTATACATACACAAATTATCTTAGGCACTCCAATAGTACGTCCACTACACATTCACGCATTTCACATCTTCCTACATCTACGGGAACCTACGAAAGGGTTAACATAAATTGCCTCTCTCTCTCCTCCCCTGATTTTCATGGTGGTGGGCCCCTCCCCCCCCCCCCAATCTACAATCAACAGCTCACATGTTTCACATTACGTTAATTACGTAACTGGGATTACATAGGTGTAGCATTACTCGTCGTAAAAAACCCAACTAAGCCAACCTCCCAGCATATCGCGCAGGAAAAGACCCGGCCGCGCCGTTTTAGTCGGGATTACCGGATTACTAGTAGTAGTATCGATGGATCGCGCGAAGCAACAAAAAAAAATTTGAGGGGGCGAAGCACCTAGTTTAAAAGGAAAAAAGACGGTACACTCACAGCACTCCTGTCGCGGTCGCATTGCACCCCACACACGTTCGCTCCTGCACACGGCTCACGCAAACGGAATGCGCTTCGGCTTGCCTCTTTACTGACACGTGGGACTGCACTTGGAGAAACCGACCGTGCGCCAAACTCCCCCCGCCCACCGCGCGAAAATCCTCCCCCCCCCCCTCACACCCAAGAATTCCCCCCAAATCCGATTCAACCGCCCTTCGGCCAACTAGCCAATAATATTCCCCAAACCCCCCCTCCCCCCTGTCCCCCTCCACTCCATTCGCTCCGCCAAAGCCGCCCTCCCCGCCGCGCCGATACGTCGGCGCCGCGGTTCGGCGATCCTCTCGCTCCCACAGTACGCTCTCGTAGACTGCCGTCCTCTAGCCGCGCCGCCACCTCTGGCTACGTTCTTGTGGAGGCGCACGGCAGTCAGCGCCGCCACCGCTAGCGACGTTCGTGTGGAGACGCACGGCGGTCAGCTTCTCCCACGGTACGCGCATTCTAGACTAAGGCCCCGTTCATGTCGGTGTAGCGCTGAATGTTAGCTGATAGACGCTGTTAATCTCACTGTTTGCCGAAGTAGTTTACTGTCAATATGCTCTGCTTAAGAAGCTTCCTTGCCCTATTCTGCACTCAATCTGCTTAGCTGAGATGGCATGCCAAGGCCGATTAGTTGCTAAAATATCCTGCCATATATTTATTGTGACGTAGATTGCCATGGTCCAGTAGCCAATCTGTTAGGTGAAATAGCTCTACCCCGTTTTATACTCGATCTTTGTTGTTGCGATGGCCTTCGATAGTTCGATGGCTGTGTACTCAGCCTCATTGACTGCTGAAACAGCCTGCCATAATTTGGCACTCAAATCTGTTTGCTGAATTAGCTTTACATATATTTTGTTACTTAGATCTGCTCGTCCAAATATCTTGCCATAGCTTTAGACATCGACCTAGGTATTTTTTTCTGGACTTCATAAAAAAGCATATATGTTTTTCCTGTAATATCTAGTAGAAGAACTAATTTGTATGTCTAACAGATGGACATGACTTGGATAACTTCTGCTCGAAGATTCTCCGCTGCATATGTCGAGGGGGTTGAAAACGTCATGAACTTTATCAGAGCTGAGTACGGTGGTCCGAAATCAGATGTGCTCTGCCCGTGTAGCAGTTGTATGAATTCAGTTACAAGACCCCAGTCAACTATGCAAAATCATCTACACTTGTATGGGATGTCGGTCACATATACTAGGTGGGTTCATCATGGTGAAGCTGTGAACGTCAATGTTATTGACTACGTGGAAGCAGCAGATCACCATCTTGATCTGCCTGATGCTCAGATGGAAGAGGAGGAGGAGGTGGTGGCGGAGCCAGTGAGTTTGACCAACATTGAAACAATGCTACGAAATGCTCGTGCATTCCGTGAACTTTCACCTGTAGAAGAAAAACGGTGGGCCCGCATGTTGGAACAATGCAACGTTGCTGTCACCCCAGGAAATAAGCTGTCAGTATTCTCAGCTATGGTCACCTTTCTTCAGGTGAAGACATCTGAGCAGATGACCAACAAATCATTCGATGCGATGTTGGCTGCTTTCCGCGAATCTTTCCCAGATGCGTCTGAGCTGCCACACACCTACAGTAAAATGAAGAATTTCCTTCATGCAGTTGGAATTGGATATGATATGATCCATGTTTGTAAGAATAATTGTGTTCTGTTCCGGAAGGATTATGCCAACTTAAGTGAATGCCCGAAATGCAAATCATCAAGATGGAAAGATGGCGATGCTGTGAAGAGGATTCCTCATAATGTTCTGAGACATTTTCCAATCATACCAAGATTGCAGAGGTTGTTTCATGATGCTGAAACAAGAGAGGATGTACTGTGGCATTCTAGGAACCAGGAGTACAGAGATCAGAATGTAATGAGCCATCCATCTCATGGTAGTGAATGGAAAATCTTCAATGATAAACACAAAGAGTTTGCTGCTGACCCGAGACACATTAGACTTGGCTTAGCTTCAGATGGATTTAACCCATTTGGCCACCAGAGCGCCACATATAGCATGTGGCCAGTGCTTGTTATCCCTTACAACATGCCTCCAAATGTCTGCACCAAAGAATCAAACTACATGATGGCCTTGCTCATCCCAGGTCCAAAAAGTCCTGGAAAGGATTTTGATTTGTTCATGGAGCCTCTTGTGGAGGAACTTCAAAAGCTATGGAAGGGTGTTCTCACTCGAGACCTATATAGCAGCCCACCAGCTGATTTCTTTCTGCATGCTGTTATAATTTGGTGCATCCATGATTATCCGGCTTTGGGCACTATGTCAGGGCGAACGACACATGGTTACAATGCATGTGTTCGCTGTGACAGGAATCCGCTGTCATACGCAATACTTAGCAAGATCTGTTACATTGGACACCGCCGTTTCCTTGCCAAGGACAAGTCGCATCCTAGAAAATACCGAAGACATGTGTTCAATGCAAAGCATGAAAACCGTGATGCGCCAAAGAGGCTCACCGCCAATGAGTTGCAAGTGGAATTAGAGAAGGTCAGGCATATTACACCAGGAAACCATCCTGGTAATGGTAGCGAGAAAAGGAAGCGTGGCAGGGTAGAAGAGAGATTATTGTTTACCCGCAGGTCCACTTTGTGGGACTTGGAGTATTGGAAAGATTTGGATCTGCGGCATAATCTTGATGTGATGCACATCGAGAAAAATATATGTGACAGCATTATCGGCACACTTCTTAATATTGAAGGCAAGACGAAAGATACCTTAAAATCTAGGATTGATTTGACACACCTGGGTATCAGAAAGGATTTGCAGGTGCAAGATGAAGGTAAACCACGGGATATGGCACCAGCTGTGTACGTCTTGGACAAGGTAAAAAGAAAAGAATTCTGCGAGGTCCTGTCACGTGTGAGATTCCCACATGGATTTGCTTCCAACCCTGAAAGGAGAGTCAGTGCAGATGGAAACAAGGTACAAGGGTTGAAAACTCATGACTGCCACGTCCTACTTCAAAGGGTTTTACCTGTTATCCTTAGAGGATTGGGCCGCCCTGACTTATACAGAGCAGTTGCAGAGTTGGGACAGTAGGAATATCAGGATAGATGCTTTGGAGCGTCTTAGAGACAAGATACCAACTATCCTATGCGACCTTGAGAAGATATATCCTCCAGCCTTCTTTGATGTGATGGTGCATTTGGCTGTTCATCTACCTAATGAGGCACTACTTAGAGGTCCAGTACAGTATGGCCGGATGTACCCTATTGAAAGGCGGCTAGGCACTTTCAAGGGCTATGTTAGGAACAGAACTAGACCTGAGGGTTCCATTGCAGAGGCCTACATTCCTACAGAAGCGTTGACATTCTGCTCAAAATACATTGAAACAGTTGATCAGCTTAGCAAAGAGGTGGGTGAAGACAATCCCGGGCTCAATGTTTTCGATTATTCTGTTCGAGTTATAGGGAAGAGTCGACAAGAGGACAAACCTAAAGATTTGGACAAAATGGTTTGGTATGTGTTGAATAACTGTCCTGAGATACTACCTTATATCAAGTAAGTGCAGTACTGCAGCTTATACATCGTAATCTACTAAACTTGCAGCACATTCTTATATATTTAGATGTTTGACGCGATCACTATGTTGTGCAGCATCTACAAAGAGGAGTTACTGCCGCAAAATCCAAGAAACATTGACAAAATGGTTATGGCAGAATTTGCGAAATGGTTCAAGAACCATGTAAGCTTTTGAAGTGCACTGTCAGTTTTTTTTAATATATTGAGTACATAAGATGATCAGCTTGTCTATTTTCTAACCATAGGTTAAGAAGATGCAGGAGGATGGGCAGGCAGTTGATGATGCCCTTTACTCACTAGCAATGGGTCCTGATACTCGGGTACGACATTATGAATCTTGCGTTGTTGGAGATGTGCGCTACAACACCCTTGCACGAGACGAAGGCAGGAAGACACAAAACAGTGCCATCATGAGCACGGATACGTATGACAAAGAGACAACTGAAATGTATGCTAACATAACAGACATTGTTCAGTTGCAGTATATCTCCAGTTTCGAGGATCATCGGTGTGTGGTTCTATTGTGCTGTCGTTGGTATAACCTGTTTTCCAGGATCGCAAAACCCAGAGCTGATGATTATTTCAAATCCATCAATGTCAAGGCGGCGTACCAGACCAATGAGCCTTTTATTTTGGCAAATCAAGCAACACAGATATTTTTCTTGGAAGACACATTTGCACGTAGCGATGACTGGAGAGTATTGCAAAGGTTTGAGCAGAGGAATTCTTTTAATGAAGTTGCACAACAAGATGATGCTTACACTGCTCCTGATGTACAAGATAACACAGATGTTCCTAATATCTTTGAGAACCATCACGTCAATGACGCCGGCGAAAAGATTGCCTGTCATGCTGTGGACATACAAGAGTTGATCAAGAAGAAGCCAACGTTCGAGGACGTTGAGGACGAAGAAGAAGATGACACAGTGGGGAATTACGATTCAGACTGATACACATGGCGAAGATGTTGACGCTGCTGCTGCGGATGATGATTACATTGCTTTTGTCGTATTTGCCTGTCAAAAGATGTTTTTTATCTACTATGTGAAATTGTGTTTGCTATGACAACTGAAACCTGATGAACATGTTGTTTAGTATTTTGCTGTGAGAACATCACTTGTTATGTATGTTGATTTGTGTTTGGTGATTGTATGACAACTAAAACATGGTGACATTGTTGTTTAGTTGTACTCATATTTGGCTGTGAAACTTGAATTTGATGACATAGTTTGTTGTTGGACTGCAATTTGCTCGACGTCTTCGAATGAGAACAAAGCTGACCCGACAGGGCCTCTGCTATTTATTTATTTATATGAGCAAAAGGGGATACCCCCTGATTTCCGTTAATAGAAATCATTAGATGTTCACAACACTACGCCCAGCCTGCTACACAGGTTTCATTCATTACTAGTTTCAGCAAAGTGCTCATGTCGTAGCCACTAAATACATCACGAGTGCTACATACACTGCAAATAAAGAGACAATCATCCTACAGAGCACATTGATTTTGCCCATTATCTTCACAAGCTCTTTCATCTCCTCATTGCTATCAAGGCCGTTCAGCAGCTGTTGCTTGGCCATGATCAGAGGAACTGCATCTTTAACCTTCTGCTCTGCATCTTCCTCTTCTGTCGTTCCTTCAGTTACTTGTCCAACACCCCAACCTGCTGGTATTGGGATTCCTCGGCTAACCAAATAATCAGCGTAGTTGCATTCCCCCACATCAGCAACTTCCCAGAAATACAAATCACACGAATCTTCCCTTTTCTGCACGAATCAAATTGGAAGATCATCAACCAAACTATTAAAAAAATCAGCAACTGAAAGCAGCAGAACAACACTTAAACATATTATTACCCCATGATTCGGGCATTTGTAGAAGACTCGGCCAGGGTTGCGGATTGTGGTTGAGACGCGACGGATGACTCTGCGTGATTTGCAGCAGTGGCACCACACCAACGGCAGCAGGTTGCGATGAGCAATCGGCTGCGGTGCGCGTGCCGGCGGGGGTGTGATGAGACCCACAGGCGATGGTACGGGTGGCGACTTGGCGCATATCTGGTTGTTGCCTACTGAAGAGCAGGTGGACGAGCAGATAGCGGACATGGTTGCTGCGGCCAGAGCTTCTGATGCTAGGCAGAGTAAGTAGAGAAGAGGAGAAGCGAACGTTGGATATGTCAGTTTCATTACTTGCAGAGTAGCATAGCACCATATATAGTCATAGTCTAGGTTTGGATTCGAACCAGCTACAGGAGGGACCTCCTTGTTTTGCGAAACAAATTATTTCTCCACCTGACAGCTGGGACCCACCGGCTGTATCTTCGCACGGAAGGAAGTGCCTCCTTGTTTTGCAAAAAAAATTATTCATCCCGTTGATAGCTGGGACCCGTCAGATTTGGTGACTGACTTGTGGGCCTACTAAGCGGACGTGTACGCACGGCTTTGTCAACTTAATCAACAAATGATTCTAGCAGCTGGACCGTTGGATGTTAATCCAACAGTCATGCTCCTTCTTCAACCTCTGTTCTTGCTCCTGTCTCCCGTGGGCGGCACCGCGGTTGTGCTGCCGCGCACCCGAACCAGTGAAGTTTCCCACTCCTCTCCATCTGCGACTCCACTGCCCTGTCTTCCCCATCTCCGGGTCGTTCCAGTCTGGGTGCGCTCGGCACGGTGTGGTCAACGTGGTCAACAACCGAGAGTCATCAGAAGATGACTGTACGTGAGAGGCTGACAGTGGGGACACACCACGCCCATGGACGCATGCATGCAACGGAACGTGGCGAGGTCAAAGTGGTCAAGGAACGACTTCCATCGGAAGTATACTGTACGTGGAGAGTCTCAGCCGGGTCCACGGCCGCAGCAAGTAAGTGCCTCCTTATTACGCGGAAAATAATGATTCCTCCAACTGACAGCAGGGACCCACTGGACGGGCCACCGTATTTTGCGAAAAAACGTTTGCCCCCTGACTGCTGGGACCCACCTAACGGGCCATCGTATTTCGTGAAAAAACGTTCCCCCCACTGTCAGCTCGGACCCACCGGAAGTGCCTCCTTATTACGCATAAAAAATGAATACTCCCCCAGCTAGCTGGGACCCACCTTGGTGGGAGGCTGACTTGTGGGCCTACTAAGTTGACGGGGACGAAGGGCTTTGTCAACTTAGTCAATATGAATGATTCTAGCTCCAGTGACCGTACGATGTCCATCCAACGGCCGTAGTGCTTCTTGAACCTCTGGTCTTCTTGCTCCAGCCGCCCAAAGCAGCGCCGGTCGTGCCGCACCTGCCTCCCGTGGCCGGCTGTGCTGCCGCGGAGACCTCACCACCCCCTACTATTCCCACCGCTAGCCAGGCCCTGCGGCGACGGCAGCCTCACACCGCAGCCGAACCAGTGAACCCTCGTACTCCTCTCCGCGCGGGCTTCCACTGCCGCGTCTTCCCCGGCTCCGCGTCGTCCCCTTCCTAGGCCTCGCCGTCGTCCACCCGTGGTGCTCTCCGCGCGGCGTGGTCAACATGGTCAAGGAACGACTTCCATCAGAAGACTACTGTACGTGGAGAGGCTGACAGCTGGGTCCATGGCCAAAGCCCAGTTTTTTTGTGATTTGCCAAGTAAGTCGCTTTGTCAGGCCTGTTGGGCTGCAAATCTTTCAAGACGAGGAGAGTTTTCATTCGGCTGGCCGAGAAAATGGCCCATCAGTAATGAGAAATGGGTTGTACATTTTTAAAACACATCAAACCGGCAATTAGTTTCAAATATCTTTTTTTTCTTTTCGAGATTTTAAATTACATTAATTTTTATGCGTGGAGAATTTGTTGGATTTTATATTGATATACATTTATTTTTAAAATTAGTTTGAATGTGAGTCGAAATTTCAGGATTAAAAACAGTTCGGACCGCACCGAAATATGCAAAATTTCGTATAATTTTTTAACCGTGGCCACAATATGGGCTGTAATGCTAACAAAAAGAATATGGGCTCCAAAAAACCTTAATAATTAGCAAATGGGCTGTAAATTATTAGAAATAAGGGCAGATGGGCTGTATGTTGTTTTCCATAGATTTGAGGCTTTCCTAAAAAAGGTTGACGCACAAGCAGTGACTGTTGGATGGCCATCCAACGGCCGTAGTGCTTCTTCAATCTCTGCTCTTCCTGCTCCAGCCGCTCAAACAAGCGCCGGCGGGACTGCCTGCTCCCTCCTCCCCGCGGCCGGCTCTGCTGCCGCGCAGGCCTCACCGCCCCACCGTACTCCCATCGCTGGCCTAGCCATCCCTCTACTCACCCACACCTGCTGTTATTCTCCGGCGACGGCAGACGAACCAGTAAACCCTCGTACAGTCGTACTCCCCTCCGCATGGGAAACAACTGCCGAGTCTTCCCTGCCTCCGTGTCGTTCACCGCCCTGGTGCTCTCGGCGCGGCCTGGTCAACGACCGACATGCATCTGAAGTGGACTGTACGTGGAGAGGCCGACAGCTGGGTCCACGGCCGCACGCAAGGAAATGCCTCCTTATTACGCGCAAAATAATGATTCCTCCATATGACATCAGGGACCCACCGAAAGGGCCTCTGTATTTCGCAAAAAAAGTTACCGCCGCTGACAGCTCAGACCCACCAGCTATATCTTCGCACGCAAGGAAGTGCCTCCTTATTACGCACAAAAAAATGAATACTCCCCCTGTTAGCTGGGACCCAGTATAGTGGCAGGCTGACTTGTGGGCCTACTAAGTTGACGGGGACGGAGGGCTTTATCAACTTATTCAATATGCACGATTCTAGCTCCAGTGACCGTACAATGTCCATCCAACGGCCGTAGTGCTTCTTCAACCTCTGGTCTTCTTGCTCCAGCCGCCCAAACCAGCGCCGGTCGTGCCTCGTGCTCCTGCCTCCCGTGGTCGGCTGCGATGCGGCGGAGGCCTCACCACCCCCTACTACTCCCACCGCTGGCCAGGCCATCCCTCTACTCACCCACACCCCCTGTTATTCTGCAGCGACGGCACCCTCACACCACAGCGAACCAGTGAACCCTCGCACTCCTCTACGCGTGGGCATCCACTGCCGTATCTTCCCCGGCTCTGCGTCGTCCCCTTCCTAGGCCTCACCGTCGTCCACCGCCCTGGTGCTCTCAGCGCGGCGTGGTCAACGTGGTCAAGGAACGGCTTCCATCGAACGTGGACTGTACGTGTAGAGGCTGACAGCTGGGTCCACGGCCGCAGCAAGTGCCTCCTTATTACGTGCAAAATAATTATTCCTCCTCCTGACAGCGGGGACTCACCAGACGGGCCACCAGCTACATCTTCGCACGCAAGGAAGTGCGTCCGGGCAAAAAAACGATTCGCCCCACTGACTGCTGGGACCCACCAGCTACATCTTCGCAGGCAAGGAAGTGCCTGACAGTCGGGACCCACCTGGTCGAAGCGTACGTAGCGTTGTCATTCTGGTCGCGAACGTGTACGTACATATATACTGGTGGATGTAGAGGCCCGCACGTGTCGTAGTAGAGGCGCGTACGTGTCGTAGTAGAGGCGCGCACGTAGCATGTACACGTACGTACAGTGGCCAGGGTGCAAGAAAGAAAATACGGCCACGTATGTGTACATACGGGTGGGGTCTCGAACGCCTACTCGCGCATACGTACGGCCAGGGCTCGTGTACATGGCTGGGTCGGAACCGAGAAACAGCGTCGTCGTCGTGTTCGTGGGGAGGCAACGGAATGCGTCGTGTTCATGGGGAGGCAACGGAATGCGTCGTGTCCATGGGGAGGGGTGTGGCGTACCGCAAAACGGAGGAAACGGACCTCCTACGGTCGAAACGGGGGTCCTGTTGATCAGGAGGAGTGTGGCGTACCGCAAAACGGAGGAAACGGACCTCCTACAGTCGAAACGGGGATCCT
Source organism: Triticum aestivum (assembly GCF_018294505.1). Classification (NCBI taxonomy): domain Eukaryota; kingdom Viridiplantae; phylum Streptophyta; class Magnoliopsida; order Poales; family Poaceae; genus Triticum; species Triticum aestivum. Next base: position 69,160,808 of record NC_057808.1, on the reverse strand, counting down.
GTTGATCAGGAGGGGTGTGGCGTACCGCAAAACGGAGGAAACGGACCTCCTACAGTCGAAACAGGGGTCCTGTTGATCGGGAGGGGTGTGGCGTACCGCAAAACGGACGAAACGGACCTCCTACGGTCGAAACGGGGGTCCTGTTGATCGGGAGGGGTGTGGCGTACCGCAAAACGGACGAAACGGACCTCCTATGGTCGCAACGGGGGTCCTGTTCATCGGGAGTGGTGTGGCGTACCGCAAAACGGGACTCCACGGGATACTGTTCATCTCCACCGTCGACCTCCTCCAGCCTCCACGGGCTACCGTCGACCTCCTCCAGCCTCCACGGGCTCCTGTTCATCCAGCCTCCACCGTGCGCTACTCCACCGGCTATTGTTCAACCACCCCTCCACGGGCACCCCTCCATCGTCTACTGTTCATCCAGCCCTCCACACCATGGGGTCCTGTTCAACCACCCCTCCACGGGCACCCCTCCACCGTCTACTGTTCATCCAGCCCTCCACCACACCACGGGGTCCTGTTCATCCAGAGGCAACGCCACCGCTCACTGTTCATCCAACCCCCCCTCCCGCAACACTCACTGTTCATCCCAGAGGCAGCATCGATCGGCTTCAGTTAGCAGCAGTAGCGAAGGAATCGCTCGATCGGGTTCAGTTAACAGCCATGGATCGATCGCTCGGGTTCAGTAACGCGTAGCCTACAGTGCAATCGCTCGGGTTCAGTTAGAGCCCAACGTCTCGCTCGGGTTCAGTTAGAGCCAACGCCTCGCACACATGCGCGCACGTGTACAAGAGAAACGTGCATCGCTCGGCCCCCGACCTCCCACCGTAACCGGGAACTCCCCGAAATTTTCCTCGCCCTCGCTTCTACCACGGTTTTTTCCGTCATGGACAGCCCAAAGAATGTCATGCAGCTGCGTCTCCGGCCCGCCCAGGACGAAAAGCCCATTTCCTGTCATGATTTTCTGTCATAGAAGTAGGAGCCCACCACATCTATGATGATACCGGGTTTTGTTACAATTATCGTCATAGAAGTGTCATATGTATGACAGAAAAAATTCGTTCGGCCCAAAATGTCACGGATGTGTCTTTTTTTGTAGTGAATATAACACAGTAGAGCAAGAACAGAATAATGCTATCACTACATGCATATTTGGCTGGTGGAAAGCTCTATGGTTATAGTTTTGCGAAAAGCAAATTTTTTTCCTACAACAAAGGAATAAGTTTTATTTTAACTATCATGGTCGTTGAAACATCATTGAGAAGGTTCCTCCAACTCAATCCCAATTAAAAGTAATTATCAACCCAAAAATATTAATTTAGAGTGATGAGATACTTAGGATAATTCAAGTACTAGATACTCAAGATGTCCATAATCGGGGACATGGCTAACCATGATTAGATTGTACACTCTGCAGAGGTTTGCGCACTTTTCCCCACAAGACTCGATCTCCTCCGTTGGATTTCTCGCACTACATGGTGTTTGAGAAACGGATGACCGAGACACAGTCTTTCAGAAACATTAACTCTTTACTCCGGGCAGACCATACCAACCTACATCCCTCTACCTGCTGATCCACCTCTTCAAGAGCTCATGCAACCTACTCAACTATGCTAGAGCCCATATTAGCTTGTGGCTGCACACGGAAGTTTCTAGCATGAAAATATCTCAGTTCCCTTTGAGCCTGGGTGGCGGACCTTAGGATTATCACACGGGTACTCCGGGATATCCTAGGACAACACTGGATTCTCCAGGTGCCCGACAAGCAATCCACCCAGATGTGTATTAAAGTTGCCACCTTAAGTTGAACCATTAATTAAATCATCTCACATCTGTCATGGATTCACTCACCCAAACCACGTCTACGAGCATAGCATAGCAATATAAGCAATACGTAGAAGTAACTCCCAAGGGTTTGAATATAATAGGGCAATAGGTTCTACCTCATCAACTACTTCCCAATACCCACAAGTTAATCACATCCTAGTCATGCAATGTTTAAGGATTGGAACTAATGCATAAAAGCTCGGTATGAAAGGAGTATGATCAATGTGTTACTTGCCTTGCTGACGATCCGCAAAACCTAGGGACTCGTAGTAGCACGCTTCGCACTCCGGGAATTCTATCGCAAACAAACAATAGCATACATAAGCATTCATGCAAAGATGCACAGGCAAAACTCAAATAAAAATAATTGACCAGAAAGTTCAACTTAAGAACTCCGGTTTGCCAAAAGAATCAAATCAAACGGAGCAACGAAACTCAAACTACGAAAGAAACAAGATCCATTTACTAATCTGAACTAAAGTCAAATTTTACAGTACCAAAATCTTGTTCAAGTTGATTAAACAGAAAGAGGGTTTCGAGATGAAGATCTAGGCGCTTGAATCGCCTGATTCCGATAAACGAGCGAAAAGATAAACTGAAACGAAAATCGGATCAGAAATCGCGATCGAAAATAATCATGAAAAATCTGAGAAAAAGAAAAACTGACGAACAGGCTAACGAACGAATGTTCGCTGTCTGCGGCTAACGAGTGAACACCGTTCGTTAAAACGAACATACGGATGAACGTCCGCTAAATAAACTAAACCGAGAAAATCGGCGAACCGATCTAAAAAACGAACCTAGGGTTTTCTAAAAAAACGAAATGGTTTTAAAATAAAACCGAACGGCGGCAACGGCGGCTTATACCTCCGGCGAGGTCCGGCGAGGCGGGGCGGCTTTGGCGAGGTGCGGCTGCGGCGGCGGGGTGCGCCGGCGGCGGCGGGCGGCAACGGCAGGCGGCGGCGCGGCGCTAGGCGGCGGCGCGGCGACGGCAGCGGCGGCACGGGCTAGGCGGCGGGGCGGCGACGGCAGCAGCGGCGCGGGCGAGGCGGCGGCGCTGGCGGCGGGGTTCGGGTGGTGGTGAGGGGGTCCGGGGGGAGTATATATAAAGGAGGGGGCTAGCTTGGGGGAGGTGGCAAGGCGGCGCGGGAGAGGAGTCCCGGTCGGACTCGGCGCACGTCTGCGGCGGTCTCCGCGTCGGGGACGAGGCGGACGGCGCGGCTGGGCTGGGCCGACTGGCTGGGCTTCGGCCCAGTCGGCGAAGGGAAGATTTTTTTTTAAATAATTTCGCCGAAACTTAAATAAATCCTAGAAAAATAAATAAAAATCTAAAATTACCAAAATAAATTTTCACCGTCTAAATAAAATATTTAGAACAAGATGAACATTTTCTTGGCCCTAAAACGCAATTTTGAAAAACGTGCAATTTTTCTAATGCAAATAAAATAGCAATAAACTCCGAATAAAATCAAGTATTTGATTTTAATATTTTTTTGAATAAAATCAAGAGCTTGATGTCTACTACACAGCCTTCTTCTTGTAGACGTTGTTGGGCCTCCAAGTGCAGAGGTTTGTAGGACAGTAGCAAATTTCCCTCAAGTGGATGACCTAAGGTTTATCAATCTGTGGGAGGCGTAGGATGAAGATGGTCTCTCTCAAGCAACCCTGCAACCAAATAACAAAGAGTCTCTTGTGTCCCCAACACACCCAATACAATGGTAAATTGTATAGGTGCATTAGTTCGGCGAAGAGATGGTGATACAAGTGCAATATGGATGGTAGATATAGGTTTTTGTAATCTGGAAATATAAAAACAGCAAAGTAACTAATGATAAAAGTGAGCGTAAACGGTATTGCAATGTGTAGAAACAAGGCCTAGGGTTCATACTTTCACTAGTGCAAGTTCTCTTAACAATAATAACATAATTGGATCATATAACTATCCCTCAACATGCAACAAAGAGTCACTCCAAAGTCACTAATAGCGGAGAACAAATGAAGAGACTATGGTAGGGTACGAAACCACCTCAAAGTTATTCTTTCCAATCAATCCATTGGGCTATTCCTATAAGTGTCACAAACAGCCCTAGAGTTCGTAGTAAAATAACACCTTAAGACACACATCAACCAAAACCCTAATGTCACCTAGATACTCCAATGTCACCTCAAGTATCCGTGGGTATGATTATAGGATATGCATCACACAATCTCAGATTCATCTATTCAACCAACACAAAGTACTTCAAAGAGTGCCCCAAAGTTTCTACCGGAGAGTCAAGACGAAAACGTGTGCCAACCCCTATGCATAGATTCCCAAGGTCACCGAACCCGCAAGTTGATCACCAAAACATACATCAAGTGAATCAATAGAATAACCCATTGTCACCACGGTTATCCCATGCAAGACATACATCAAGTGTTCTCAAATCCTTAAAGACTCAATCCGATAAGATAACTTCAAAGGGAAAACTCAATCCATTACAAGAGAGTAGAGGGGGAGAAACATCATAAGATCCAACTATAATAGCAAAGCTCGCGATACATCAAGATCATGCCGAATCAAGAACACAAGAGAGAGAGGTGAAACACATAGCTACTGGTACATACCCTCAGCCCCGAGGGTGAACTACTCCCTCCTCGTCATGGAGAGCGCCGGGATGATGAAGATGGCCACCGGTGAAGGTTCCCCCCTCCGGCAGGGTGCCGGAACAGGGTCCCGATTGGTTTTTGGTGGCTACAGAGGCTTGCGGTGGCGGAACTCCCAATCTATTCCGTTCCCCGAAGGTTTTAGGGTATATGGGAATATATAGGAGAAAGAAGTCGGTAAGGGGAGCCACGAGGGGCCCACGAGGGTGGAGGGCGCGCCCAGGGGGTGGGCGCTCCCCCTGCCTCGTGCTCTCCTCGTTGATCCCCTGACGTGCACTCCAAATCTCCCGTATTGCTTTCTTTCCAAAAATAACTTTTCCGAAGGTTTCATTCCGTTTGGACTCCGTTTGATATTCCTTTTCTACGGAACACTGAAAGAAGGGGAAAAGCAGAAACTGGCACTGGGCTCTGGGTCAATAGGTTAGTCCCAAAAATAATATAAAAGTGCATAGTAAAGCCCATTAAACATCCGAGATGGATAATATAATAGCATGAATACTTCATAAATTATAGATACGTTGGAGACGTATCAATAGTACAAGTATAGAACCCCGGTTCATCATTCTTTATTTGGTGCTTATGTAATTCTTAATCATATGTACCTGTGAATCGAATAATGCATTGGTTGTTTGAACCTGATGGATATGAATAAATCTATAGCCTACTTTCAAGTTTAAATTAGGTACCATTTTAAATAGTAGCAATTAAATTAGGGCGAAATTACGTTGTGCGGGTCATTACGGCACACACGGTTGGTAAAACATAAACGTTTGCGATATACACCATAATCCGAGACGGTTCACAGAGAGGAAAAGTGTGCAAGCATGCACACAGTTACCGTTTGCAAAGCGTGTGTGATGTCAGACACTATCACATACGGTGCGGGAAAACTAAATGTGTGTGATTGTCTACCTATCGTACACGGTTTATAATCCTGAACTGTTTTTGATGTGCGAGGCATCGTAATACTCCCGTGCCTGGAATCTGCCTGGTTTTAGGTAAAACCACAAAAATCCGACTACGATGGCAATGCGAGCACAAACGAGTAGCAAGGATGAAGCGTTTGGGATATTCGAGATATCGGAAGCGGTTATATAGGGACAACTGTATGCATCAAGGCTCCCTATCCCCGACGGTTTTTGGGTCGTGTGGGAAGGACCCCCCTATCGCCCACACTCACTTGGCGACGATTCCAAATGCCGTCACGGAAAAGGGTTAAAAACCGTTTGTATAGCACCGACGCGCACCAGTGTGAATAGAACGTAGGTAATGCTTAAACATCACACTGGATAAATGTGTAAAACTGAAATAAAGGGCATGTGTTAACTACACCAGGAATGACTGGAACCAAATATAGCCGTTCAAACTGGTATTGATGTAGTCGAGCGACACAGTTCTGACTTGCACATAATGAACAACACATTGTGAATGACTGAAATAAACAAGGCATAAATGACCAGTATAACAACCAAATATAGCCATTGAAAACTGGACAGAGTCTCACTGCAACCAACCTAACAAGCAAATACAGATAAATAGGGCATATGCTTGAAAACTAGACAAATGCTCACTGCAACCAACCTAACAACCAAATACAGATAAACAAGGCATCTGCTTGATAACTCGACAAATGCTCACTACAACCAAACTAAGAACCAAATAGATATAAACAAGGCATCTGCTCAATAACTGGAAAATGCTCACTCCAACCAACCTAACAACCAAATACAGATAAACAAGGCATCTACTCACTATAAACAACCAAATATAGCCATTCATGAAACTAAAGTGGACAATTCATACTTAAATATCACATAGCCCTATTGAACAATACATTTTTGCATAACTGAAATAATTAAACACGGCACAGTTAAAGCACCACACGGCAAATGCTACTACAACAAAGGGTACGGCTTGGCAAGCTAGAAAAAGGTAAGATTTGCTGATAGAATGTTGCCTCACATTTCATGGACGGGATCCTTCCGGTTGGAAGAGCACAGACCCATGGTGCGCCCTCTGATGTCATAGATGGGCTGTTTCACCTTGGAAGAACCTTAGTGGGTGCCCTCCTCGTGGTCGTGGTCGATGAGATCTGACTTGGCAATTGAGGATCCCAAGCTGCCGCCATAGAACGTGTCCTTCAGAAATGACAAAATGGGCTCGATGGCGTATAAAGCTTGCAAATCCTTGACCGCTTGGCAGAGGAGATCAGCGGCAGGGTCGTCGAAGAGATCGACGGCGATTGAACCAGAGGGGTTGGGGATGGACCACTTAACCTGTGACATGGCGCCTGCGTAAAGCCGTCGCTGTGGACGAGCTTGATGTTGTAGCCAGCTTTCCCGAGATACAGTAATACGCTAGCCCGCTGACATGAAGCCTTTAGCATGGCAACGTAGTCAACGTCTTCGCCGGCTTCCGCGGCGACGTGTGATACGTCTCCAATGTATCTATAATTTTTGATTGCTCCATGCTATATTATATTCTGTTTTGGACATTATTGGGCTTTATTATACACTTTTATATTATTTTCGGACTAACCTATTAACCGAAGGCCCAGCCCAGAATTGTTGTTTCTTGCCTATTTCAGAGTTTCGCAGAAAAAGAATATCAAACGGAGTCCAAACGGAATGAAACCTTCGGGAACGTGATTTTCGGAACGAACGTGATCCAAAGGACTTGGACCCTACGTCAAGACATCAACCAGGATGGCACGAGGTAGGGGGAGCGCCTACCCCCCTTGGGCGCGCCCTCCACCCTCGTGGGCCCCCTGTTGCTCCACCGACGTACTCCTTCCTCCTATATATACCTACGTGTTGGAAATATGCCCTAGAGGCAATAATAAAATGGTTATTATTGTATTTCCTTGTTCATGATAATTGTCTATTGTTCATGCTATAATTGTATTAACTGGAAACCGTAATACATGTGTGAATACATAGACCACAACATGTCCCTAGTAAGCCTCTAGTTGACTAGCTCGTTGATCAATAGATGGTTATGGTTTCCTGACCATGGACATTGGATGTCATTGATAACGGGATCACATCATTAGGAGAATGATGTGATGGACAAGACCTAATCCTAAGCATAGCACAAGATCGTGTAGTTCGTTTGCTAAGAGCTTTTCTAATGTCAAGTATCGTTTCCTTAGACCATGAGACTGTGCAACTCCCGGATACCGTAGGAATGCTTTGGGTGTACCAAACGTCACAACGTAACTGGGTGGCTATAAAGGTGCACTACAGGTATCTCCGAAAGTGTCTGTTGGGTTGGCACGAATCGAGACTGGGATTTGTCACTCCGTATGACGGAGAGGTATCTCTGGGCCCACTCGGTAATGCATCATCATAATGAGCTCAATGTGACTAATGAGTTAGCCACAGGATCATGCGTTACGGAACGAGTAAAGAGACTTGCCGGTAACGAGATTGAACGAGGTATGGGGATACCGACGATCGAATCTCGGGCAAGTAACATACCGATAGACAAAGGGAATTGAATACGGGATTGATTGAATCCCCGACATCGTGGTTCATCCGATGAGATCATCATGGAACATGTGGGAGCCAATATGGGTATCCAGATCCCGCTATTGGTTATTGTCCGGAGAGGTGTCTCGGTAATGTCTGCATGGTTCCCGAACCCGTAGGGTCTACACACTTAAGGTTCGGTGACGCTAGAGTTGTTATGGGAAATAGTATGTGGTTACCGAAGGTTGTTCGGAGTCCCGGATGAGATCCCGGACATGACGAGGAGCTCCGGAATGGTCCGGAGGTGAAGATCGATATATTGGACGAAGGGTATTGGAGTCCGGAAGTGTTCCGGGGGTACCAGGCTATGGCCAGCATGACCGAAAGGTGTTTCGGGAGCCCCGACAAGTGTTGAAGGGCCTCATGGGCCAAAGGGGAATGGGCAAACCAGCCCACTAAGGGATGGTGCGCCCCCCACACCCTTTCCCACGTTACTTGGGGAGGTGGGGCGCCTCCACCTGGCTTGGGAGGCAAGCCTCCACCTGCTTGGCTTGGGGGGCAAGTCTCCCTAGAATTTTCCCTAGGGAGATCCAATCTGCTTGGCCGCCGCCCCCTAGGGGAAACCCTAGGGCGCCTCCCCCTCTCCCCTTGCCCCTATATATAGTGGAGGGGTGGGAGGGCAGCCGCACCTCTTCCCTGGCGCAGCCCTCCCTCCTCCTACACCTCCTCCTCCTCCTCCATAGTGCTTGGCGAAGCCCTGCTGGAGAACCACGAGCTCCACCACCACCACACCATCGTGCTGCTGGAGTTCTCCCTCAAATTCTCCTCTCCCCTTGCTGGATCAAGAAGGAGGAGACGTCCCCGGGCTGTACGTGTGTTGAACGCGGAGGCGCCGTCCGTTCGGCGCTAGATCGGATCTTCCGCGATTTGAATCGCCGCGAGTACGACTCCATCAACCACATTCTTGTAATGCTTCCGCTTAGCGATCTTCAAGGGTATGAAGATGCACTCCCTCTCTCTCGTTGCTAGCATCTCCTAGATTGATCTTGGTGACATGTAGGAAAATTTTGAATTATTGCTACGTTCCCCAACAGTGGTATCAGAGCTAGGTCTATGCGTAGATTCTATGCACGAGTAGAACACAAAGTAGTTGTGGGTGATGATTTGTTCAATTTTCTTGCCGTTACTAGTCTTATCTTGATTCGGCGGCATTGTGGGATGAAGCGGCCCGGACCGACCTTACACGTACACTTACGTGAGATAGGTTCGACCGACTGACATGCACTTGATGCATAAGGTGGCTAGCGGGTGTCTGTCTCTCCCACTTTAGTCGGATCGGATTCGATGAAGAGGGTCCTTATGAAGGGTAAATATAAATTGGCATATCACCGTTGTGGCTTTTGCGTAGGTAAGAAACGTTCTTGCTAGAAACCCATAGCAGCCACGTAAAACATGCAACAACAATTAGAGGACGTCTAACTTGTTTTTGCAGGGTATGCTATGTGATGTGATATGGCCAAAAGGATGTGATGAATGATATATGTGATGTATGAAATTGATCATGTTCTTGTAATAGGAATCACGACTTGCATGTCGATGAGTATGACAACCGGCAGGAGCCATAGGAGTTGTCTTAATTTATTGTATGACCTGCGTGTCAATGAAAAATGCCATGTAATTACTTTACTTTATTGCTAACCGTTAGCCATAGTAGTAGAAGTAATAGTTGGCGAGACAACTTCACGAAGACACGATGATGGAGATCATGGTGTCATGCCGGTGACGAAGGTGATCATGCCGCGCCTCAAAGATGGAGATCAAAGGCGCAAGATGATATTGGCCATATCATGTCACTTTATGATTTGCATGTGATGTTTGTCAGGTTTACATCTTATTTGCTTAGAACGACGGTAGCATAAATAAGATGATCCCTCACTAAAATTTCAAGAGATGTGTTCCCCCTAACTGTGCACCGTTGCGAAGGTTCGTTGTTTCGAAGCACCACGTGGTGATCGGGTGTGATAGATTCTAACGTTCACATACAACGGGTGTAAGCCAGATTTACACATGCGAAACACTTAGGTTGACTTGACGAGCCTAGCATGTACAGACATGGCCTCGGAACACGGAAGACCGAAAGGTCGAACATGAGTCGTATAGCAGATACGATCAACATGAAGATGTTCACCGATGATGACTAGTCCGTCTCACGTGATGATCGGACACGGCCTAGTTGACTCGGATCATGTATCACTTAGATGAGTAGAGGGACGTCTATCTGAGTGGGAGTTCATTAAAAAAAATTGATTAGATGAACTTAATTATCATGAACATAGTCAAAAGGTCTTTGCAAATTATGTCGTAGCTTACGCTTTAGTTCTACTAAGATATGTTCCTAGAGAAAATTTAGTTGAAAGTTGATAGTAGCAATTATGCGGACTGGGTCCGTAAACTGAGGATTGTCCTCATTGCTGCACAGAAGGCTGATGTCCTTAATGCACCGCTCGGTGTGCTGAACCTCGAGCGTCGTTTGTGGATGTTGCGAACATCTGACATACACGTTTTGATGACTACGTGATAGTTCAGTGTGTAATGTTAAAACGGTATAGAATTGAGGCACCGAAGACGTTTTTGAAACGTCGCAGAACATATGAGATGTTCCAAAGACTGAAATTGGGATTTCAGACTAGTGCCCATGTCAAGAGGTATGAGACCTCTGACAAGTTTCTTAAGCCTGCAAACTAAGGGAGAAAAGCTCAACCGTTGAGCATGTGCTCAGATTGTCTAAGTACTACAATCGCTTGAATCGAGTGGGAGTTAATCTTCCAGATGAGATAGTGATGGTTCTCCATAGTCACTGCCACCAAGCTATTAGAGCTTCGTGATGAACTATAACATATCAGGGATAGACATGATGATCCTTGAGCAACTCGCGATGTTTGACACCACGAAAGTAGAAATCAAGTAGGAGCATCAATTGTTGATGGTTAGTAAAACCACTAGTTTCAAGAAGGGCACGGGCAACAAGGGATACTTCATGAAACGGCAAATCAGTTGCAGCTCTAGTGAAGAAAGCCAAGGTTGAACCCAAACCCGAGACTAAGTGCTTCTGAAATGAGGGGAACGGTCACTGAAGAAGAACTACCCTAGATACTTCGTAGATGAGAAGGCTGGTAAGGTCGACAGAAGTATATTGGATATACATTATATTAATGTATACTTTACTAGTACTCCTAGTAGCACCAGGGTATTAGATACCGGTTCGGTTGCTAAGTGTTAGTAACTCGAAATAAAAGCTGCGGAATAAACGGAGACTAGCTAAAAGTGAGATGACGATATGTGTTGGAAGTGTTTCCAAGGTTGATGTGATCAAGCATCGCATGCTCCCTCTACCATCGAGATTGGTGTTAAACCTAAATAATTGTTATTTGGTGTTTACGTTGAGCACAGACATGATTGGATTATGTTGTTCATTTAAGAAGAATAATGATTACTCTTTTTATTTGAATAATACCTTCAATGGTCTTGCACCTAAAATAAATGGTTTATTGAATCTCGATCGTAGTGATACACATGTGCATGCCAAAAGATATATATAAGATAGTAATGATAGTACCACATACTTGTGGTACTGCTATTTGAGTCATATTGGGATAAAACGCATGAAGAAGCTCCATGTTGATGGATCTTTGGACTCACTCGTTTTTGAAAAGATTGAGACATGCGAACCATGTCTATTGGTATATATGCATGAAGAAACTCCATACAGATGGATCATTTGGACTCACTTGATTTTGAATCACTTGAGACATGCAAATCATACCACATGGGCAAGATGACTAAAAGGCCTCGTTTTCAGTGAGATGGAACAAGAGAGCAACTTGTTGGAAGTAATACATTTTGATGTGTGCAATCCAATGAGTGCTAAGGCACGCAGTGAATATCATTATGCTCTTACTTCACAGATGATTTGAGTAGATGCTAAGTATGTTTACTTGATGAAACACAAGTCTGAATTATTGAAAGGTTCAAGTAATTTCAGAGTGAAGTTGAAGATCGCCGTGACAAGAGGATAAAATGTCTATGATATGATCATAGAGATGAATATCTGAGTTACGAGTTTGGCACACAATTAAGACATTGTGGAAATTGTTTCACAACTGTCCGAACATCATAACTGCACCCTATTGGATATGGTGCATACCATGATGTCTCTTTTCGAATTACACTATCGTTTATGGGTTAGGCATTAGAGACAACCGCATTCGCTTTAAATAGGGCACCACGTAATTCCGTTGAGACGACACCATATGAACTATGGTTTAGAGAAACCTAAGCTGTCGTTTCTTAAAAGTTTGGGGCTGCGACGCTTATGTGAAAATGTTTCAGGCTGATAAGCTCGAACCCAAAGCGGATAAATGCATCTTCATAGAATACCCAAAACAGTTGGGTATACCTCCTATTTCAGATCCGGAAGCAAGGTGATTGTTTCTAGAAACAGGTCCTTTCTCGAGGAAAAGTTTCTCTCGAAAGAATTGAGTGGCAGGATGGTGGAGACTTGATGAGGTTATTGAACCGTCACTTCAACTAGTGTGTAGCAGGGCACAGGAAGTTGTTCCTGTGGCACCTATACCAATTGAAGTGGAAGCTTATAATAGTGATCATGAAACTTCGGATCAAGTCACTACCAAACCTCATAGGACGACAAGGATGCGTACTACTTCAGAGTGGTACGTAATCCTGTCTTGGAAGTCATGTTGTTGGACAACGATGAACCTATGAGCTGTGGAGAAGCGATGGTGGGCCCGGATTCCGACGAATGGCTCGAGGCCATAAAATCCGAGAGGATCCATGTATGAAAACAAAGTATAGACTTTGAAAGAACTACTTGATGGTCGTAAGGCTGTTGGGTACAGATGGATTTTAAAAGGGAAGACAGATAATGATGGTAAGTATCACCATTAAGAAAGCTCGACTTGTCGTTAAGATGTTTTCCGACAAGTTCAAGGAGTTGACTACGATGAGATTTTCTCACTCGTAGTGATGCTGAGAGTTTGTTGGAATTATATTAGCAGTTGCTGCATTATTTATGAAATCTTGCAGATAGGATGTCAAAACATTGTTTCCTCGACGATTTACTTGAGGAAAGGTTGTATGTGATACAACCAGAAGGTTTTGTCAATCCTGAAAGATGCTAACAAGTATGCAAAGCTCCAGCAATCCTTCTAAGGACTGAAGTAAGCATCTCGGAGTTGGAATGTACGCTTTGATGAGATGATCAAAGATTTTGGGTTTATACAAAGTTTATGAGAAACTTGTATTTCCAAAGAAGTGAGTGGGAGCACTATAGAATTTTTGATGAGTATATGTTGTTAACATATTGTTGATCAGAAATGATGTAGAATTTCTGGAAAGCATATAAGGTTGTTTGAAAAGTGTTTTTCGATGGAAAACCTGGATTAAGCTACTTGAACATTGAGCATCAAGATCTATAAGGACAGATCAAAAACGCTTAATAGTACTTTCAAATGAACACATACCGTGACAAGATTTTGAAGGAGTTCAAAATAGATCGGCAAAGAAGGAGTTTTTGGCTGTGTTATAAGGTGTGAGTATTGAGTAAGACTCAAGACCTGACCACGGCAGAAGAGAGAGAAAGGACGAAGGTCGTCCCCTATGCTTTAGACGTAGGCTCTGTAGTATGCTATGCTGTGTACCGCACCTGAAGTGTGCCTTGCCATGAGTTAGTCAAGGGGTACAAGAGTGATCCAGGAATGGATCACATGACAGCGGTCGAACTTATCCTTAGTATCTAGTGGACTAAGGAATTTTCTCGATTATGGAGGTGGTAAAAGAGTTCGTTGTAAGGGGTTACGTCGATCCAAACTTTGACACTAATCCGGATGACTCTGAGTAGTAAACCAGATTCGTATAGTAGAGCAGTTATTTGGAATAGCTCCAAGTAGCGCGTGGTAGCTGCATCTACAAGATGACATAGAGATTTGTAAAGCACACACGGATCTGAAAGGTTCAGACCCGTAGACTAATAACCTCTCTCACAAGCGAGATATGAACAAACCCCATGGGTGTTGGATTCATTACAATCACATAGTGATGTGAACTAGATTATTGACTCTAGTGCAAGTGGGAGACTGTTGGAAATATGCCCTAGAGGCAATAATAAAATGGTTATTATTGTATTTCGTTGTTCATGATAATTGTCTATTGTTCATGCTATAATTGTATTAACTGGAAACCGTAATACATGTGTGAATACATAGACCACAACATGTCCCTAGTAAGCCTCTAGTTGACTAGCTCGTTGATCAATAGATGGTTATGGTTTCCTGACCATGGACATTGATGTCATTGCTAACGGGATCACATCATTAGGAGAATGATGTGATGGACAAGACCCAATCCTAAGCATAGCACAAGATCGTGTAGTTCGTGTTCTAAGAGCTTTTCTAATGTCAAGTATCGTTTCCTTAGACCATGAGATTGTGCAACTCCCGGATACCGTAGGAATGCTTTGGGTGTACCAAACGTCACAACGTAACTGGGTGGCTATAAAGGTGCACTACAGGTATCTCCGAAAGTGTCTGTTGGGTTGGCACGAATCGAGACTGGGATTTGTCACTCCGTATGACGGAGAGGTATCTCTGGGCCCACTCGGTAATGCATCATCATAATGAGCTCAATGTGACTAATGAGTTAGCCACAGGATCATGCGTTACGGAACGAGTAAAGAGACTTGCCGGTAACGAGATTGAACGAGGTATGGGGATACCGACGATCGAATCTCGGGCAAGTAACATACCAATAGACAAAGGGAATTGAATACGGGATTGATTGAATCCCCGACATCGTGGTTCATCCGATGAGATCATCGTGGAACATGTGGGAGCCAATATGGGTATCCAGATCCCGCTATTGGTTATTGGCCGGAGAGGTGTCTCGGTCATGTCTGCATGGTTCCCGAACCCGTAGGGTCTACACACTTAAGGTTCGGTGACGCTAGAGTTGTTATGGGAAATAGTATGTGGTTACCGAAGGTTGTTCGGAGTCCCGGATGAGATCCCAGACATGACGAGGAGCTCCGGAATGGTCCGGAGGTGAAGATCGATATATTGGACGAAGGGTATTGGAGTCCGGAAGTGTTCCGGGGGTACCAGGCTATGGCCAGCATGACCGAAAGGTGTTTCGGGAGCCCCGGCAAGTGTTGGAGGGCCTCATGGGCCAAAGGGGAAGGGGCAAACCAGCCCACTAAGGGGTGGTGCGCCCCCCACACCCTTTCCCACTTTACTTGGGGAGGTGGAGCGCCCCCACCTGGCTTGGGAGGCAAGCCTCCACCTGCTTGGCTTGGGGGGCAAGTCTCCCTAGGATTTTCCCTAGAGATCCAATCTGCTTGGCCGCCGCCCCCTAGGGGAAACCCTAGGGTGCCTCCCCCTCTCCCCTTGCCCCTATATATAGTGGAGGGGTGGGAGGGCAGCCACACCTCTTCCCTGGCGCAGCCCTCCCTCCTCCTACACCTCCTCCTCCTCCTACATAGTGCTTGGCGAAGCCCTGCTGGAGAACCACGAGCTCCACCACCACCACACCATCGTGCTGCTGGAGTTCTCCCTCAACTTCTCCTCTCTCCTTGCTGGATCAAGAAGGAGGAGACGTCCCCGGGCTGTACGTGTGTTGAACGCGGAGGCGCCGTCCGTTCGGCGCTAGATCGGATCTTCCGCGATTTGAATCGCCGCGAGTACGACTCCATCAACCGCGTTCTTGTAACGCTTCCGCTTAGCGATCTTCAAGAGTATGAAGATGCACCCCCTCTCTCTCGTTGCTAGCATCTCATAGATTGATCTTGGTGACACGTAGGAAAATTTTGAATTATTGCTACGTTCCCCAACACTACGTACCCCCAAACTACCAGATACGGAGCAAAAAACCTAATTCCACCGCCGCAACCTTCTGTACCTATGAGATCCCATCTTGGGGCCTGTTTCGGAGCTCCGCTGGAGGGGGCATCGATCACGGAGGGCTTCTACATCAACACCATAGCCTCTCCGATGATGTGTGAGTAGTTTACCTCAGACCTTCGGGTCCATAGTTATTAGCTAGATGGCTTCTTCTCTCTTTTTGGATCTCAATAAAATGTTCTCCCCCTCTCTTGTGGAGATCTATTCGATGTAATCTTCTTTTGCGATGTGTTTGTTGAGACCGATGAATTGTGGGTTTATGATCAAGTTTATCTATGAACAATATTTGAATCTTCTCTGAATTCTTTTATGTATGATTGGTTATCTTTGAAAGTCTCTTCGAATTATCAGTTTGGTTTGGCCTACTAGATTGATCTTTCTTGCAATGGGAGAAGTGCTTACCTTTGGGTTCAATCTTGCGGTGTCCTTTCCCAGTGACAGTAGGGGCAGCAAGGCACGTATTGTATTGTTGCCCTCGAGGATAACAAGATGGGGTTTATATCATATTGCATGAGTTTATCCCTCTACATCATGTCATCTTGCTTAAAGCGTTACTCTGTTCTTATGAACTTAATACTCTAGATGCATGCTGAATAGCGGTCGATGTGTGGAGTAATAGTAGTAGATGCAGGAAGGAGTTGGTCTACTTGTCTCGGACGTGATGCCTATATACATGATCATACCTAGATATTCTCATAACTATGCTCAATTCTGTCAATTGCTCAACAGTAATTTGTTCACCCACCGTAATACTTATGCTCTTGAGAGAAGCCACTAGTGAAACCTATGGCCCCCGGGTCTATTTTCCACCATATTAATCTCCAGACAACAAGCTATTTCTGGCGCCGTTTTTATTTTACTTTCTTTACTTTGCATCTCTATCATAAAAATATCAAAAATATTATCTTATCATATCTATCAGATCTCACTCTCGTAAGTGACCGTGTAAGGATTGACAACCCCTTATCGCATTGGTTGTGAGGATTTATTTGTTTGTGTAGGTGCGAGGGACTTGTGCGTGGCCTCCTACTGGATTGATACCTTGGTTCTCAAAAACTGAGGGGAATACTTACGCTACTTTGCTGCATCACCCTTTCCTCAAGGGAAAACCAACGCAGTGCTCAAGAGGTAGCAAGAAGGATTTCTGGCGCCATTGCCGGGGAGTCTACGCAAAAGTCAACATACCAAGTACCCATCAAAAACCCTTATCTCCCGACAACAAGCTATTTCTGGCGCCGTTTTTATTTTACTTTCGTTACTTTGCATCTCTATCATAGAAGTACCAAAAATATTATCTTATCATATCTATCAGATCTCACTCTCGTAAGTGACCGTGTAGGGATTGACAACCCCTTATCGCGTTGGTTGCGAGGATTTATTTGTTTGTGTAGGTGCGAGGGACTTGTGCGTGGCCTCCTACTGGATTGATACCTTGGTTCTCAAAAACTGAGGGAAATACTTACGCTACTTTGCTGCATCACCCTTTCCTATTCAAGGGAAAACCAACGCAGTGCTCAAGAGGTAGCAACGTATTGCTCCGGGATCAACAGGTCGGGACAAACGGCGGCCACCTCGCCAACGTCCACCGGAGAGGCCATGATAAACCTCTTCTTGGCCGAATGCTCGTCGGGCTCCCCGGGATACCTGGTCGAGCTTAGGCTACGACATTCTAGGAGCAGGGGATTTTGATCTGGGGGGGAGGGACACCGCAGGCCTCATCTAAAAACTCAGGGGAGTGGGGCGATGGTATGGGAATTGCTGGGTAACCTGAACTTTATTATCTAAGCTAGGAGGAACGGGCAGACCGGCAGGGGTTGGCGGCGGCGGCGGCCGCGAGCTAGGGTTCGAGGGGGGAGGGGGTTGGTGTTTGAGGATACGCCGTGGCTACTGAAAATTTTAGTAATGGTGGGTGGAGATGGTGGTGGACGAGGGAGGGCGACCGTTCAAATGCCTCGGCTACTACAATTTTACTATAAGGTCGGTGCTGGAGGAGTGTGGGCGATGGTTGAAGTACAGCAGCTACTAAAATTTGGGTAAAGGAATTGATGCGGGGCGGGAGTGCCCAAGATCGCGCACGGGCCAATAACAATATGCGTGTATGATAATAAGGAAAAGTGGCGCGGAACCGCCAATTTTTGCAACGCTCAAGGCGGTTAGTTTGTTTTTATATTTCTAGCTAGCTGGTCTATCGCACAAGGTTCGTCCTAATTTCCAAATAAACTTACCCGCCTTTAGCTTGCACAGGTGGTGGTTTTACAGCGCACTTGCATCGCACATGGTTAAGCCAGTACCTCCCCCTTTGCTCGCGCTTGCGCGGTCGTGGTGATTTCAGTGCACTTGCATCGCACACGGTTGAGCCAGTACCTCCACCATTTGCTCGCGCTTGTGCGGTCGTGGTGATTTCAGCGCACTTGCATCACACGGTTGAGCCAGTACCTCCACCCCTTTGCTCGCGCTTGCGCGGTCGTGGTGATTTCAGTGCACTTGCATCACACATGGTTGAGCCAGTACCTCCACCCCTTTGCTCGCGCTTGCGCGGTCGTGGTGATTTCAGCGCACTTGCACCGCACACGGTTGAGCCAGTACCTCCACCTTAATTTGCTTGCGCTTGCGCGGTCGTGGTGATTTCAGCGCACTTGCATCGCACACGGTTGAGCCAGTACCTCCACCTTAATTTGCTCGTGCTTGCGCAGGCGTGGTGATTCACAGTGCACTTGTATCGCACACGGTTAAGATATTATACCCGTGTCCATTGAGCGTCATCAGAGTCTTTGCAGCAAAAAATAACGTTAGAGAGGGTCAGAAGACAGCCACACCAGCATGTGGCCCAAATATATATGAGTGAAAAGGGTGGTCTGTGATGTTCAAAATTCCAATGCACAACTTTGACCGCGCGGGCCCACGGTTGGGCGCGTCGTCGAAGATCGATGAGTGGGGCCAGAAGTCAAGAACCACCTAGAAGTGGCCAAATATATGTAGGAATATTGGGGATGTTTAAAACATTAAATACACAATGCATAACTTTGGTGGCACCTGCCTCCCAAACCCGAAAGCACCCTTGGATATATATATAATGACATACCTAGCTAGGATGCTTGGCCCACCACCTCCCACTTCGTGTCAGCGGGGCGGATGCACGTAATGATCGATACTTTGGTCATACATGCATGTCACCATGGCCTACCATAAGACGGCCCAATGAATCTATTATTTGGTCAAACGTCAGTTGTTGTTGTCGATAAACCGCTTGGGCCAATAGATTGAACCATCATAAAAATCGCACGAGAGGGACCACAAAACCAGCACCTCTTGCATGCGGCCCAAAATGATGTACGTTGGGAAGGGGTGATGTGTGTTTTCAATATAGAATAATGTACAATTTAGATGTGGTGCCTACCTCTCGATACAGACAACAACCATGAAGGCAAGGTAGTTAAGGACGAGATACACAGGGATTGATGTAGGTCGAACCCGGCAATCCAAGTATGTGGGAGGGAATCCTGACAACGCATGAGCTCGAGCTTTGGTTGAGCGACATGTGACGGCGACCGGTCCTAACACGAACTAGGAGGAATCCATTCATGGCCAACACATACCCCTCATTATCGGTCAAAGGGATGGTATATATACACTCAGGGAGCCCACAGATATGCGTGTCGTCACAAAAACCGCACAAGGGAGACGTGGTCGATCAGAAGACCTCGTATACACTTCATGCGACCCAAAAATATGTATGGGTACGGTGGTGTGTGATGTGTTTAAATCCCAAATGCACAACTTCGATGGGCCACCAACTACATTACAAACCGAACACCGTACCCGACTCCAAGCCTGGTTCAATACGTACGATGTCAGTTTCCCAACTTCGAGGCGGCGGCGGTGGTGGGGGGTCGTCCCACGCATGCGGTCAAACTTTATTTGGTCTAGCATGGGACACATATATATTGTTGGGTTCTACCGTAGGGTGCGTCGACTGCAAATTAAAATTTTCCTATGCGCAGAACAACCAGGAACATGCTATGGGAGATGGATCACAGTTCGTTACCACTAGACACACAGTGCTGTGCAGTGGGAGAAGAATTGGGGCAGCGCGTCCGCGTGGTTCGTCTCCTCCTCGTCTGATCTCCCTCGAACAGCCGGTCGTCGGATCCCTTGTACAGGCTCGCCGGAGCGGCGCAAGTGCACCGCCTCTAACGGTATCAGCGCGTGCAGGAGGAACGTCGTGCGGCGGACTGCTAGGTCCGATCACACAACAGGCGGCGAGTGGAGGTGTCTATTTGCAACACATGCAAACCCTAGTGACAGCGCTGAAGCAATCAACACCCATGAGTGTGCGGCACCTCCACTTTATATAGGCGTATGTCGCGGGCTCAACACTTGGGCCTCGCACGGACCCTAAAGCCCATAAGTCTACTCGGCCACAATCCAAATACAGCTCGGATCACATCCGACCAGTGTCCTCGGATCCGGCCTCGTAGGTTCCTTCCCTTAAGCGCGCGACCCCTTAGGTTCAAGCCGGCTTGGTCGCAGTTCGGATCACCTCCGAACACTACAAGAAATATGTCAACTTGTGACCTTCTCTCAGTGACCCCGGCTGAATTAGTCGTAAATCCACGACCATTTCGCTTGGAAGGGCTCAAACCCTGAAGTTGCCTTACACCAAATGGTCATAAAGCAGACAAGAGTGGTCGACGATCTTATTTCTACCTGATTATGACCAATATAAATGGTCATGAGGTTGTGAACGTGGATGCATTGGTACTTAAGGTGTCGCTCAAGGTGGGCTTGGGCCTCGGTGGAACGAGGCCACCTTCTTTTTTTAAAAAAAATTGTGTGCCATGTAGGCCTCGGCCCATCCAAGAAGAAATGTGGGATGCCCTCATATTACTCAAAAAAACATATATTCAGCCCAACTAAAATGGGAAAAATAAAAAAAATCATGTATTAAAATTTTTCTAACCAATATAAACAAGGGATAATTAGATTTATGCCCCTAGTTGTGTCCCACTCGTCTGTTTTGCCCCTAATTCCCAAAAGTCACCGGTTCTGTCCAAGTCACTTTGCTCCTTTTATGCTTTTGCCCTTTGACCGTTTGACCGTCAATTTGAAAACTTCATAACTAATTCATACTAAATCATAAAAATGCAAATAAGATACCAAAATGTTCGGAAAAACATCACCTATATGTGAGTGTCATTTGCATTCATGAAAAAGTGTTGGAAAGTGCCCATCCCAGTTTTAGCTCTTATGCTACCACCATGAATAGTAAAATCTAAAAAAGTTCAAAAAATTCAAAAAAAATTGGTGGCAAAGAATGACAAGTGTTTTAAGTGCCTGCCAAGTTTCATCACGGAATAACATTTGTGGGTGCCACGGCAAAAAAACAATCAGCACTCCAAAATAGATATTTTTTGCCACGACTTCCATGAATGTCGTTCCCTGATGAAACTATGCAAGCACTTAGAACATTTGTCGTTCTTTGCCACCATATTTTTTTTTAATTTTTTTAGATTTTACTATTCATGGTGGTATCAAAAGAGCTGAAACTCAGATGTGCACTTTCCAACACTTTTTTCATGAATGCAAATGACACTGACATATAGGTGATGTTTTTCTGAACATTTTGATATCTTATTTGCATTTTTCTGATTTAGTATGAATTAGTTATGAAGTTTTCAAACTGACGGTCAAACGGTCAAAGGGCAAAAGCATAAGAGGAGCAAAGTGACTTGGACAGAACCGGTGAATTTTGTGAATTAGGGGTAAAACAGACGAGTGGGACACAACTAGGGGCATAAATCTAATTATCCCTATAAACAATGTTTTATATGTATACAAAAATGTAAAATGTGTAAAAACAAATATAGACATTAAAACGTATGTATGAAAAGATGTTTTTTGTTGCGCATATATGAAAATATGTTAATCATGTATTTGAAAAAAGTTAAACATATATAAACAATATGTACAATGTGTCTTAAAACATTTAGACATGTGTTCAAAATATTAGACATCAAAATATTTATTAAAAATGTTAATGATGTAACTAAAAACCGTTTAATATCTATAATTTTTTTCTAGTGTACACAAATTTGTTCATAAAATGTGGTCTAATATTCTTGAAAATGGAGAAGGTTTTTTTATAAAAAGTATTTGTTAGGTTTTCACAAAAAAAACTCATTGTGGAAACTCGAAAAATGGAAAATGAATATGCGGAAATTTGTGTTTTTCACGAGAGGTGGATAAAAAACTTTTTACACCCAACCAATTTGTTAATTGTACATTAAATATGGCCTAGTATTTTAGAAATTTGATTTGGTCCAATTTTGCAACAAATATATGGTAGGTTCTTCACAAAAAAAACCTCATTTTGGGCACTAAAAAATGGAAAATTGATTTTTTGTCCAAAGAAAATAAAAACTCCCTTAGGAAACATTGTTAGCCATTGCAAGATGCACCCTTGTGCTCTATATGAGATCATTTTAACAAACTATGCCATGAATTTTTATGCCCGTTTCAAAATGCGGTCAAAACGGCGGGCTTGACCGTTCCTAGCTAGTGGTTGAAACTTGGAAAACTTTTGATGTTTCTCTGATTAAATAGATACTTATGTACCTATAAATGATTTTTGGAGAAAATAAAGAGCAAACTATGAGGCAGCTGCAGTTCAAATTTGACCCGCTTCCTACTAAATCGGCGGGAATTTGTCTTTTTACCAGAGGTGGATCAAGGATTTTGACACCCAACCATTTGGTCAATTGTGCATTAAATATGGCATAGTATTTTATAAAATTGATTTGGTCCAATTTTGCAACAAATATATGGTAGGTCCTTCACAAAAAAAAACTCATTTCAGGCACTCAGAAAATGAAAAATGAAATTTCTGTGCAAAGAAAATGAAAACTCCCTTAGGCAACATTGTTTGGAATTCCAAGATGCACCCTTGTGCACAATATGAGATCATTTGAACAAACTATGCCATGAATGTGGCCATAAGATTGATCATTTGGCTTGAAAGCCATGAATCTTCACGCATGATAGCTCATTTCTGAGAACACTTTTTTGAAATAATTGCCGTATTACAAGTTTATTATTTTTCCTGGCAACTTGGTCACATATAATTACACAATGCGAAGGTTTCCAATTTTTATTTTCTTTTGAATTTTTTATGCCCGTTTCAAAATGCGGTCAAAATGGCGGGCTTGACCGTTCCTAGCTAGTGGTTGAATCTTGGAAAACTTTTGTTGTTTCTCTAATTAAATAGATTCTTATGTACCTATAAATGATTTTTGGAAAAAATAAAGAGCAAACTATGAGGCAACTGTAGTTCAAATTTGACTCGCTTCCTATTGAATCGGCGAAAATTTGCCTTTTTCACCAGAGGTGGATCAAGGCTTTTGACACCCAACAATTTGGTCAATTGTGCATTAATTATGGCCTAGTATTTTAGAAAATTGGTTCGGTCCAATTTTGCAACAAATATATGGTAGGTCCTTCATAAAGAAAAACTCATTTCACACACTCAAAAAATGGAAAATGAAATTTCCGTGCAAAGAAAATGAAAACTTCCCTAGGACACATTGTTTGGGTTCCAAGATGCACCCTTGTGCACAATATGAGATCATTTGAACAAACTATGCCATGAATGTGGCCATAAGATTGATCATTTGGCTTGAAAGCCATGAATCATCACGCATGATAGCTCATTTCTGAGAACACTTTTTTAAAGTAATTGCCGTATTACAAGTTATTTATTTTTCCTCGCAACTTGGTCACATATAATGACACAATGCGAAGGTTTTCCAATTTTTAATTTTTTTAATTTTTTATGCCCGCTTCAAAATGCGGTCAAAACGGCGGCTTGACCGTTCCTAGCTAGTGGTTGAATCTTGGAAAACTTTTGTTATTTCTCTGATCAAATAGATATTTATGTACCTATAAATGATTTTTGGAAAAAATAAAGAGCAAACTATGAGGCAGCTTAGTTCAAATTTGACCCGCTTCCTACTGAATCGTTGAAAATTTGTCTTTTTACCAGAGGTGGATCAAGGCTTTTGACACCCAACCATTTGGTCAATTGTGCATTAAATATGGTCTAGTATTTTAGAAAATTGATTTGGTCCAATTTTGCAACAAATATATGGTAGGTCATTCACAAAAAAACTCATTTCATGCACTCAAAAATGGAAAATGAAATTTCCGTGCAAAGAAAATAAAAACTCCCTTAGGCAACATTGTTTGGAATTCCAAGATGCACCCTTGTGCACAATATGAGATCATTTGAACAAACTATGCCATGAATGTGGCCCTCTGATCTTCACGCATGATAGCTCGTTTCTGAGAACACTTTTTTAAAATAATTGTCGTATTACAAGTTTATTATTTTTCCTGGCAACTCGGTCACATATAATGACACAATGCGAAGGTTATCCAATTTTTTATTTTCTTTTGAATTTTTTATGCCCGTTTCAAAATGCGGTCAAAACGGCGGGCTTGACTATTCCTAGCTAGTGGCTGAATCTTGGAAAACTTTTGATGTTTTTTTGATTAAATAGATACTTATGCACCTATAAATGATTTTTGGAAAATAAAGAGCAAACTATGAGGCAACTGTAGTTCAAATTTGACCCGCTTCCTACTAAATCGGCGGAAATTTGTCTTTTTCACAAGAGGTGGATCAAGCCTTTTGACACCCAACCATTTGGTCAATTGTGCATTAAATATGTCCTAGTATTTTAGAAAATTGATTTGGTCAAATTTTGCCACAAATGTATGGTAGGTCCTTCATAAAAAAACTCATTTCAGGCACTCAAAAAATGGAAAATGAAATTTCCGTGCAAAAAAATGAAAACTCCCTTATGCAACATTTTTGGAATTCCAAGATGCACCCTTGTGAACAATATGAGATAGTTTGAACAAACTATGCCATGAATGTGGCCATAAGATTGATCATTTGGCTTGAAAGCCATGAATCTTCACGCATGATAGCTCATTTCTGAGAACACTTTTTTAAAATAATTGCCGTATTACAAGTTTATTATTTTTCTTGGCAACTTGGTCGCATATAATGACACAATGCGAAGGTTTTCCAATTTTTTATTTTCTTTTGAATTTTTTATGCCCGTTTCAAAATGCGCTCAAAACGGCGGGCTTCACCGTTCCTAGCTAGTGGTTGAATCTTGGAAAACTTTTGATGTTTCTCTGATTAAATAGATACTTATGTACCTATAAATGATTTTTGGAAAAAATAAAGAGCAAACTATGAGGCAGCTGTAGTTCAAATTTGACCCGCTTCCTATTGAATCAATGGAAATTTGTCTTTTTACCAGAGGTGGATCAAGGCTTTTGACACCCAACAATTTGGTCAATTGTGCATTAAATATGGCCTAATATTTTAGAAAATTGATTTGGTCCAATTTTGCAACAAATATATGGTAGGTCCTTCAGAATAAAAAACTAATTCAGGCACTCAAAAAATGGAAAATGAAATTTCCGTGCAAAGAAAATGAAAACTCCCTTAGGCAACATTGTTTGGAATTCCAAGATGCACCATTGTGCACAATATGAGATCATTTGAACAAACTATGCCATGAATGTGACCATAAGATTGATCATCTGGCTTGAAAGCCATGAATCTTCACGCATGATAGCTCATTTCCGAGAACACTTTTTTAAAATAATTGCCATATTACAAGTTTATTATTTTTCCTGGTAACTTGGTCACATATAATGACACAATGCGAAGGTTTTCCAATTTTTTATTTTTTTTGAATTTCTTTCAAAATGTTGTCAAAACGGCGGGTATGACTACGGGTCTTCGGTCACCGGGAAGGTGACGATGACGACCACCTCCTTGATGCCCTGCTCTTCTATGTGCCGAGGTCCTTGCTGGTGGCCTTACCGGATAAAAATCCAGAGCTTCTTTATTCAGTATCGCCGCCCCCGCCCCCGAAGTCGGGACATCGAATGATCCAAAAACCTAAGCTACTAGGACCCTAAAACCTAAAGCTAAAATGATGCACACAGACGGGATCCGATGACCCTCCTCATCACCGACGACCAAGAAGTCACCAGCGGAGGGGAACTGCCGAAAGACGACGCCAAAAGAGTTGGTTCTCTTAGACAAAGAGATCCGCACTTTATTTTTAGCCGATTACGGCCTACTTATATGGTCATGGACGTCGCACACATGTACTCTGTTTCGATTGGTTCACAAGCATGTCACGCGGATCATGGATCGAGCACCGTCTGATCCACCCGGATCCAACGGCAGCGCTCCCCCTCACCTTCTCACCCCACCTAGCCCAACAACCCACAGGCAGGCCACAGCCCGCACTCCTCCCTCGTCCCTCGCACACCCTAGCGAACCCTAGCGCTCCCCGATCCCTCCCACCTCCCCTCCCCTCGCCGCCACCCACCCCTCCCCTCGCACTCCTCCCTCCCCCCCGGCAAGATCCAGCACGCGGCCTCCCTCTCCTCGATCCAGATCGACAGGTCCACCACCTACACTTCCGGCGATCCCCAATCCGGCGACAGAGATGGCTGCTCCCGCGCCGGCCTTCTTCCTCGCCCCAGATGCCGCTGCTCGTCTCCTCTCCGGTGAGTGCGGAGGAGCCACCGCGGTCGAGGTAGCCGTCGGCTGGAGCCCCGCCTCTTCTCCTCTCCGGTCACCGTGGAGGTCCGCCGCGTCCAACCTCCTCGACGGCGCCCTGAACCCTAGGCGGCCCATCTCTTCCTCCCATGGCCATGGCCATGGTGAGCCTACAAGATGTGCAGCAGCAGGTCAGACCCCTCACCTTCTTCTTCTTCTACCTACCTCTGGTGTTCTTCCTCTCCACAACCACTGATGCAAACATGGTGGGGAAGATATTGATTTCCCAGCCCGCCTGACGGCCCGCTCCCCTCGCCCCCGCGCAGATCTTCGAGTACAACGGCTCCGCAACCTGCAGCCGCCGGTCCGGGACGAGCGCAGTGCCGGTTCAGGTGTCCAGCGTCAACCAGAGCGCGCCCCAGATGCTCGACGGAACGCCCGCTGCACCGCCTGGTCTCAACTTTCTTGCCCTTTGCCAAGCTGAGGGAGAGGGCTAGGGTGAGCTCCCAGTCGTTTGCTCTGTTGAAATTGCTCCACTCCTCCATCTTCTTCTCGTGTTTGTCCACAGTAGAGACGGCTCAGATCTGACATTTTGTGTGTCTTACTGATGGTTCAGGGCTCGGGTGGTGCAGTGGCTGTAAGAATACGCTCGGGAAAGCAGAGTCGGGTCTACTAGGGCGGCATCCCCGGCCGTCGTCGGCGGCTACTTCATCTACAAAGGCTCCAAGCTTGTCCATGACTCCACTGCCCTCCAGGTTACGTCCGAATGCTCGTTCCCTCCTCCCCTCAGATCCACTAGCGTGTTGGTTGGAATCAGTGGATATTCACATGATGTATACATGGAACTGCAGCTTCACATCTTTGTCCTGAATCATAATGAGTATCTTTTCTCGCCATCGATTTCTGCACGTATGGTTCAGCTGGTATGTCTAGATCTACATGTTCACCTGGCTTATGGTGCATCTCAATCATGGACGACAAAATGTCAAAATCCTAGCTTATATACACTGTACTAATGTGGGTGGATACAATTTCAGAAGATGAAACTTCAATAAAATGAAAAGGCAAAATTATATTGATTGTTGCCTTCCATCCTTTTCCTGAATCGTAATGCTGATCTTTTCTTTTGATTTATGTGTCTTTATTTAAGTTAGCTCATCATGAGCTATAGGTTTAGCTGGTTTGTTGGATGCCAGGTCTTTCTTGTCATTTTTGACAACCTTTTGATTTGTATCTTGAGCCACATTTTCTACTTCTTGTCTTTTCAATGTGAGAATACCAGACACGAAATGATGCATATGCATTGTGATACCTGGATCACTTTAAATTCAGGATTATTCATGGCTAATTCAGGATTGAAGCAGGGGAAACCCCCCTCCTCCATATTGCCTGCTGATTATTTGGGGATGTCTGTGGAGAGAGATGTTGATACTTCTATAGGCCTATCACTTCAAATTTTATTACAACCAGTTTTATGCCTAGAACAATCATGGTGTCTAGTTTCTGTTTTATGCCCCACGTTTTACTAGCTACAAGCTCAGCTTCGTGCTCTGTAGGAAATAAGTACATCATTATTTAGGCGTGTTCTGATAATAGTGAAGAATAAAGGTGTCTTCTGATGTGGTGGTGCCAAACAAAACTTTTATGCTTATTGCTGAGCTTACTTTTAATATTGTGAACATGACAATTTATAGGCTGTACTGAAGTTCCACTCATTTTATTCTGTGTCCTGAGCTTACCTTTGTATGTCAGGATTTTTTCTTCATCTATTACCCTTCCTTTGGTTGTAGTTTATCTTCGTACAGAAACCAATCTTGGTGTTCTTCCTACTTGCATTTGATTATGTTTTTAAAATTCCCTAGCACAACTATATATGACAATGTGGGTATCTTTTCTGTTTTCAGTGTCTATAGTGCATTTGCATGATCTTGAATTATGTGCTACAGAATATAATTAGCTGATTTAAACTGCTGTTTTCCTTCGCCTAATCAAATGCCCTTTGTCTTTGCAGTATGCATACCCAAGTCAAGCTTGCGGTCACGATGAAGGTGCTGATATGGGTTTCCTATCTTCAGAAGTAAAATGTTTGCTTGCTACCTTCTTTAGGGTACTGCTTGCTAATCAAGTTCTTGAACACAGGAGTTATGCATACAAATCATGTGCTATTTATGCACTGATAGCCATTTTCTTGTCTACTTATCTGAATCATGTCTTTGTGTACTAAGCATCATTTACTAGTATTTGGCTTCTATGTGCTAATTAAACCTGATCAGTATGTATACTTCTTTGATGTTGCTTGCATAATATTAGTGTCAAAGGGGTTAATTTAAACCGGATATTATCTACTGGAATGATTTTTTTTGCTGTTCAAACATTTAAATTCTGGTTCTTTGTTTCAAACATCGAAATGCTGTTTACTTTGTCCTTATATGCTTAAATGATAAAAATGTCGCATTTATAGGATTGTAAACCTGATGTGATTGGAGTAGTATTTACTTGTTGCTGATATTTACTACTTGTATCCACTGATTTCTATGCCTCATTTTGCTTGTTTTACTTTATTTATGCACACAGACTGCCTACAAGTTAATGTGCTTTTAGATTTGCCTTTATTTTGCTCCTAACCATATTGTTTGATAACTTGCAGATGTTGTACTTCATTCATGTTTCATCGTGGGCTCCAAGACGAAGAAGTCGGGAGAATCATAGACTTCTAGCTCATTGGATCATAGACTTCTAGCTTATTGGAGCTAGTTATACGTCGATAGCTTGTTATTTTTTTATTCTATATTTGTGTTACCTGATGCGAACTATTTCTGATTGTAAACCTGATGTGAACCATGTTTGATCGCAATGTGCCAGGTTTGGCTCTTTTTGATTGTATTCATGATTTGAACCATGTTTTCATGATATTTAGTTATGCTTTGTTTGAAGCATTGTATAAATATTGGTTATTTATTTATTGGATCATTGAAATCTGAGGAACCATTTGCTACCTCTTGAGCATTGCCTTGGTTTTCCCTTGAAGAGGAAAGGGTGATGTAGCAAAGTAGCGTAAATATTTTCCTTGGTTTTTGAGAACCAAGGTATCAATCCAGTAGGGGGCTACGTGCGAGTCTCTTGCACCTACACAAACAAATAAATCCTTGCAACCAACGTGATAAGGGGTTGTCAATCCCTACACGGTCACTTACGAGAGTGAGATCTGATAGATATGATAAGATAATATTTTTGGTATTTTATGATAAAGATGCAAAGTAAAATAAAAGTAAAATAAAAAGCAACGGAAATAACTAAGTGTTGGAAGATTAATATGATGGAAGATAGACCCGGGGGCCATAGGTTTCACTAGTGGCTTCTCTTAAGAGCATAAGTATTTTACGGTGGGTGAACAAATTACTGTTGAGCAATTGACAGAATTAAGCATAGTTATAGAATATCTAGATATGATCATGTATATAGGCATCACGTTCGAGACAAGTAGACCGACTCCTGCCTGCATCTACTACTATTACTCCAGACATTGACCGCTATTCAGCATGCATCTAGAGTATTAAGTTGATAAGAACAGAGTAACGCCTTAAGCAAGATGACATGATGTAGAGGGATAAATTCATGCAATATGATAAAAACCCCATCTTGTTATCCTCGATGCCAACAATACAATACGTGCCTTGCTGCCCCTACTGTCACTGGGAAAAGACACCGCAAGATTAAACCCAAAGCTAAGCACTTCTCCCATTGCAAGAAAGATCAATCTAGTAGGCCAAACCAAACTGATAATTTGAAGAGACTTGCAAAGATAACCAATCATACATAAAAGAATTCAGAAGATTCAAATATTGTTCATAGATAAACTTGATCATAAACCCACAATTCATCGGTCTCAACAAACACACCGCAATAGAAGATTACATCGAATAGATCTCCACAAGAGAGGGGGAGAACATTGTATTGAGATCCAAAATGAGAGAAGAAGCCATCTAGCTAATAACTATGGACCCGAAGGTCTGAGGGAAACTACTCACACTTTATCGGAGAGGCTATGGTGTTGATGTAGAAGCCCTCCGTGATCGATGCCCCTTCCGACGGAGCTCCGGAACAGGCCCCAAGATGGGATCTCGTGGGTACAGAAGGTTGCGGCGGTGGAATTAGGTTTTTGGCTCCGTCTCTGATCGTTTGGGGGTACGTAGGTATATATAGGAGGAAGGAGTACGTCAGTGGAACAACATGGGGCCCACGAGGGTGGAGGGCGCGCCTGGGGGGTAGGCATGCCCCTACCTCGTGGCTTCCTGGAAGCTTCCTTGACGTAGGGTCCAAGTCCCCTGGATCATGTTCGTTCCAAAAATCACGTTCCCGAAGGTTTCATTCCGTTTGGACTCCGTTTGATATTCTTTTTCTGCGAAACTCTGAAATAGGCAAAAAACAACAATTCTGGGCTGGGCCTCCGGTTAATAGGTTAGTCCCAAAAATAATATAAAAGTGTATAATAAAGCCCAATAATGTCCAAAACAGAAGATAATATAGCATGGAGCAATAAAAAATTATAGATACGTTGGAGACGTATCAAGCATCCCCAAACTTAATTCCTGCTCGTCCTCGAGTAGGTAAATGATAAAAACAGAATTTTTGATGTGGAATGCTACTTGGCATAATTTCAATGTAATTCTTCTTAATTGTGGTATGAATATTCAGATCCGAAAGATTCAAGATAAAAGTTCAATATTGACATAAAAATAATAATACTTCAAGCATACTAACTAAGCAATTATGTCCTCAAATATGGCCAAAGAAAGTTCATCCCTACAAAATCATATAGTTTGGTCATGCTCCATTTTCGTCACACAAGAATGCTCTCATCATGCACAACCCCGATGACAAGCCAAGCAATTGTTTCATACTTTAGTAATTTCAAACTTTATAAACCTTCGCATAATACATGAGCGTGAGCCATGGATATAGCACTATGAGTGGAATAGAGTATAATGATGGGGGTTATGTGGAGAAGACAAAAAAGAAGAAAGTCTCACATCAACGAGGCTAATCAATGAGCTATGGAGATGCCCATCGATTGATGTTAATGCAAGGAATAGGGATTGCCATGCAACGGATGCACTAGAGCTATAAATATATGAAAGCTCAACAAAAGAAATTAAGTGGGTGTGCATCCAACTTACTTGCTCACGAAGACCTAGGGCACTTGAGGAGGCCCATTGTTGGAATATACAAGCCAAGTTCTATAATGAAAAATTCCCACTAGTATATGAAAGTGACAAAACGAGAGACTCTCTATTATGAAGATTATGGTGCTACTTTGAAGCACAAGTGTGGTAAAAGGATAATAGCATTGTCCCTTTTATTTCTCTTTTTTGGGCTTTTTTTATTTGGCCTTTCTTTTTTTGGACAATTATCTATTAAATGATGATCATCACACTTCTATTTATTTACAACTCAAAGATTACAACTCGATACTAGAACAAGGTATGACTCTATATGAATGCCTCCGGCGGTGTACCGGGATATGCAATGAACCAAGAGTGACATGTATGAAAGAATTATGAGCGGTGGTTTTGCCACAAATACTATGTCAACTACATGATCATGCTAAGCAATATGACAATGATGAACGTGTCATGATAAACGGAATGGTGGAAAGTTGCATGGCAATATATCTCGGAATGGCTATGGAAATGCCATAATAGGTAGGTATGGTGGCTGTTTTGAGGAATATATAATGAGGTTTATGTGTGAAAGAGCGTATCATATCACGGGGTTTGGATGCACCGGCGAAGTTTGCACCAACTCTCAATGTGAGAAAGGGCAATGCACGGTACCGAAGAGGCTAGCAATGATGAAAAGGTGAGAGTGTGTATAATCCATGGACTCAACATTAGTCATAAAGAACTCACATACTTATTGCAAAAATCTACAAGTCATCAAAAACAAAGCACTACGCGCATGCTCCTAGGGGGATAGATTGATAGGAAAAGACCATCGCTCTTCCCCGACCGCCACTCATAAGGAGGACAATCAAAGAACACCTCATGTTTCAAATTTGTTACATAACATTTACAATACATGCATGCTACGGGACTTGCAAACTTCAACACAAGTATTTCTCAAATTCACAACTACTCAACTAGCACAACTTTAATATCACTACCTCCATGTCTCAAAACAATCATCAAGCATCAAACTTCTCTTAGTATTCAAAAAGGCTAGCAATGATGAAAAGGTGAGAGTGCGTATAATCCATGGACTCAACATTAGTCATAAAGAACTCACATACTTATTGCAAAAATCTACAAGTCATCAAGAACCAAGCACTACGCGCATGCTCCTAGGGGGATAGTGTGACGCCCCCGATTTGACCGTACACTAATCATGCACGCAAATGTGTACGACCAAGATCAGTGACTCACGGGAAGATATCACAACACAACTCTAAAACATAAAAAAGTCATACAAGCATCATAATACAAGCCAGGGGCCTCGAGGGCTCGAATACAAGTGCTCGATCACAGACGAGTCGGCGGAAGCAACAATATCTGAGTACAGACATAAGTTAAACAAGTTTGCCTTAAGAAGGCTAGCACAAACTGGGGTACAGATCGAACGAGGCGCAGGCCTCCTGCCTGGGATCCTCCTAACTACTCCTGATCGTCGTCAGCGGCCTGCACGTAGTAGTAGGCACCTCCAGTGTCGTAGGTGTCGTCGTCGACGGTGGCGTCTGGCTCCTGGACTCCAACATCTGGTTGCGACAACCAGATAGATAGGAAAGGGGGAAAGAGGGAGAGAAGCAACCGTGAGTACTCATCCAAAGTACTCGCAAGCAAGGAGCTATACTACATATGCATGGGTATATGTGTAAAGGGGCATATCAGTGGACTGAACTGCAGAATGCCAGAATAAAAGGGGGATAGCTAGTCCTGTCGAAGACTACGCTTCTGGCCATCTCCATCTTGCAGCAGGTAGAAGAGAGTAGATTGAAGTCCTCCAAGTAGCATCGCATAGCATAATCCTACCCGGCGATCCCCTCCTCGTCGCCCTGTTAGAGAGCGATCACCGGGTTGTATCTGGCACTTGGAAGGGTGTATTTTATTCAGTATCCAGTTCTAGTTGTCATAAGGTCAAGGTACAACTCCGGGTCGTCCTTTTACCGAGGGACACGGCTATTCGAATAGATAAACTTCCCTGCAGGGGTGCACCACATAACCCAACACGCTCGATCCCAGTTGGCCGGACACACTTTTCTGGGTCATGCCCGGCCTCGTAAGATCAACACGTCGCAGCCCCACCTAGGCTCAACAGAGAGGTCAGCACGCCGGTCTAAACCTATGCGCGCAGGGGTCTGGGCCCATCGCCCTATGCACACCTGCACGTTGCGTACGCGGCCGGAAGCAGACCTAGCCCCCTTAATACAAGCGCGAGCTTACGGTCCAATGCGGCGCGCGCCACTCAGTTGCTGACGTCAAAAGAGCTTCGGCTGATACCACGACGTCGGGATACCCATAACTACTCCCACGTAGATGGTTAGTGCGTATAGACCAAATGGCCAGACTCAGATCAAATACCAAGATCTCGTTAAGCGTGTTAAGTAACCGCGAACGCCGACCAGGGCCAGGCCCACCTCTCACCTAGGCAGTCTCAACCTGCCCTGTCGCTCCGCCACAAAGATCCACTCGCGGGTACTCCTACGAGCCGACCCGACTTTAGTCATCTCATGTGTCATGTATATAGTATATAAGTATATACCCGTGATCACGCCCAGGTGATCACGGCCCGATAGTATAGCACAGCAGACGGACAAGAATGTAGGGCCACTGATGGAAATCTAGCATCCTATACTAAGCATGTAGGATTGCAGGTAAAGGTAACAACAGTAGTAGCAAGGATAGGCTATGCATCAGGATAGGATATCGAAAGCAGTAACATGCTACACTACTCTAATGCAAGCAGAATAGAGAAGAGTAGGCGATATCTGGTGATCAAGGGGGGGGCTTGCCTGGTTGCTCTGGCAAGTAGGAGGGGTCGTCAACTCCGTAGTCGAACTGGGCAGCAGCAGTGTCGGTCTCGTAGTCTACCGGAGAGAAGAGGGGGAAGAAACAGTAAATACAATGCAAACATAAGCATGACGATGCGTGACATGAAAATGAGCGGTGCTAGGTGTGTCCTAACGCGACAGTAGGTGGTACCGGCGAAGGGGGGAACATCCGGGAGGTATTCCCGATGTTTCGCGTTTTCGGACAGACGGACCGGAGGGGGAAAGTTGCTAGTTCGATAGGTTAGGGGGTTGTGGTGGACGAACGGACTGCGTATTCGGATTCGTCTCGTCGTTCTGAGCAACTTTCATATAGAAAACATTTTCATCCGAGTTACGGTTTAAAAGATATGAATTTTCAAAGTTTATTTGAATTTCTGGAATTATTTGAATTAAGCAAAAATGAATTATGACGTCAGCATGAGGCAATGCTGACGTCAGCAGGTCAACAGAGCGGCTGACCAGGTCAAACTGACCAGTGGGCCCCATCTGTCATAGACAGTGGGCTAATCAGAAGATTAAACTAATTAATTTTTAGTTAATTAACTACTGGGCCCACCTGTCAGTGAGTGATTAGATTAATTAATTAGTTTTAATTATAAAAACATTTTTCTTTTCTCTTTTTTTTAATTTTGCGGCGGGGCCCGCATGTCAGTGGCTGGGCCTGCCCAGTCAGCACGTTGACTGGGTTGACCCAGTCAACGGGGCCCACGGGGCCCACTGGCAGTGGCACTGGGGTGGCCCCAGGCCAGCCACGTCGGCGGCCGGCGCCGGAGCAACTCCGACGAGCCAAACGCGGCGGCGCGGCTCGGGAGGGGCGCGGGTTTCGCGCACAGGGGGTCTGCGGGGTCGTGGCTGGGCGCGTTCGACGCGGCTCGGCGCCGCGCGTCCAACGGTGGTGGCCGGAGTGGCTGGAACGGGCGGGGGCGAGCGCTACGAGCTCGCCGGCGGCGAGGTGCTTCGGGCTGGGGCGGGTGCGGCGTTAGAGCGCGCGAGCGGCCGAACTAACTAGCTAGGCGGGTGCGGCACGATGCGGTCGAGCTAACGGGCCTACGCCCATGACCAAATGGTCACCGGAGACCCGCCGGCGGCGAGCTCCGCGGCGCGGCGTTCGGGCGCGCGTGGGGAAGAAGCTAGGGGGCGCGCGAGAGAGAAAGGACAGGGGAGGAGGGGGGAGAGGCTCACCGCGCGGCACACGGAGGCCGGTGAGAGGCTTAGGAGCAGCAGGTCGGCGCCGGGGAAGAAGGGGGTCGCCGGCGTCCGAAGTTGAAGACGAGCTCGGTGTGCTCGTTGTAGGGGCTCCGATCTCCAACGGGCTGCACCAGACGAAGCAGCGGACGACGGCGGTCCTTGGAGACAACGTGGGGCGGCGAGGTGGGCACGGTGGCCGTGTGAACGATGGGAACGGCGGCGACCGCGTCGGGCGTGGGGAAGGAGAGAGCGGCGCGGATCTGGGGGGGGAAGAGAGAGGCGCAGGGGCCGAGAGGTGAGCGGGGGTGAGTGGGAGAGAGGCCCGAGGAGGCGGGGGGTGCTGGCGCCCTTATCCTCCCCGTCGCCGGCGAGGGGGTGCGGCGGGGACTGCCCCTGTTCCGACCCCGGTCGGGGGAACAGGGAAGGGGGCGAGTGGGAGAGGTGGGCTGGGCCGGGGGTCGGCCCAGTCGGGCCAGGGGTCCAGTGGGGGGGAGGGCCTTCTCCTTTTTTTTCTTTTTTCTTTGCCTGTTCTGTTTTCTGTTGTATTTTCTTTTTATTTATTTATTTTCTTTTCTGTTTTATTTCATTTAAAAGTATTTAGGTATTTTATAAAAATGTGTTTTCTCCACCATAATTACCAGTGTATTATTTGGCACCCACCGAACATTTTTGTTTAAATTTTTGAAAACTTTTATTTTCCACTTTAATTTTAATTGAAGTTTGAATTAGGAGTTTGAAAAGAAATGTGATTCCAAATGTGATCATGCCCTGTTTAGCAACATGATTAGCTTAATCACAGGGAGTTACTGTAGCATGATCCTCAGGGTGTTACAAATCTCCTCCACTACAAGAAATCTCGTCCCGAGATTTAGGAGGTAGAAGGAAACAGTGCGGGGTATTCTTCGCGCAGACGATCCTCTCGTTCCCAAGTGGCCTCATCTTCAGAATGGTGCGACCACTGGACTTTGAGAAACTTGATCGCCTTCTGACGTGTGCGGCGTTCAGCTTGGTCGAGAATGCGGACCGGATGCTCCTTATAGGAGAGGTCTTGCTGCAATTCGAGCATTTCATGATCCACAGCTCGGATTGGATCCTTGAAGCAACGGCGGAGCTGTAACACATGGAACACATCGTGAACCTGAGAAAGGTTCGGCGGTAGCTCCAGTTGGTATGCCACTTTTCCACGCCTTTCGAGAATAGTGAATGGGCCAATATAGCGAGGAGCTAGTTTGCCCTTGATCCCGAAGCGGTGAGCACCCTTCATAGGTGTGACTCGAAGATAAGCCTTTTCGCCAGGTTGATAGACCATGTCTTTATGATGACGGTCATACTGACTCTTCTGACGTGACTGAGCAGTCTTGAGATTCTCACGAATAATGCGGACTTGTTCTTCGGCATCTTGGATAATATCCGGACCGAAGAGTGGACGTTCCCCAGTTTCTGACCAGTTCAGAGGGGTTCGGCACTTTCGTCCATATAACACTTCGAAGGGGGCCATCTTCAGACTAGCTTGATAGCTATTATTATAAGAGAACTCAGCATACGGGAGAGATTCCTCCCATTTCTTGCCGAAGGAAATAACGCAAGCTCGAAGCATGTCTTCGAGAACTTGGTTGACGCGTTCAACTTGTCCTTGCGATTGAGGATGAAACGCAGTACTGAATGACAGATGAGTTCCCATAGCTTCTTGGAAACTTGCCCAGAATCTTGAAGTGAATAAGCTGCCACGGTCTGAGCTGATAACCAATGGAATACCGTGGAGTGAAACAATCCTGGACATATAGAGCGTTGCCAACTGGCTAGCAGTGATCGTTTCTTTGACTGCCAGAAATGTGCAACTTTGGAAAGTCGGTCAATGACGACAAGAATAGCATCATTACCTTTCTGTGATTTGGGAAATCCAGTGACGAAGTCCATCTCAACATGGTCCCATTTCCATTCAGGAATAGAGATAGGTTGCAGAGTTCCAGCAGGCCTTTGATGTTCTGCTTTGATACGACGGCAAACGTCACACTCAGCAACATAACGAGCAATGGCTTGCTTCATATTAGACCACCAGAATCTCTGACGGATGTCTTGGTACATCTTTGTACTACCAGGGTGGATACATAGAGGCGTATCATGAGCTTCTTTCATAACTTCCTGTGTCATATCCAGGTTTTTCTCTGCACATGGCACCACTAGGCGGCCCTTGAAGTATAAGGTGCCATCTTCAGCAATGGTGAAGAATGAGGGCTTTCCTTCTGCGAGGTAGCGCTTAATCTTGTGGGCTTCAGAGTCATACTTCTGTAGCCTTTTGATGCTATCCACGAGATCTGGTTTAGCAACTAGGGTATTGAGGGAACCCTGGGTAACAACGTGGAGGTTCACCTTGCCAAACTCCTTAGGAGGGGGAGCGAGTGCACCCGGAGGAACAATATGGAGGTTCAGCTTCCTGAATTCTTCAACAAGCGAGGGCTGAACTTTGTGAACCTGGAGGTGGTTGCAGTAAGACTTGCGGCTCAAGGCATCAGCCATTACATTAGCCTTGCCTGGCGTATAGGAAATACCCAAGTCAAAGTCTGCAACAAGCTCCATCCATCTCTGCTGACGGAGGTTCAGATCTGGCTGAGTAAACAGATACTTCAGACTTTGGTGGTCAGTGAAGATCTCGCAACGATTACCGAGAAGGTAATGTCGCCACTGCTTCAGCGCATGAATGACAGCAGCAAGTTCGAGGTCGTGAACTGGGTAGTTCTCTTCGTGAGGGCGCAATTGCCGAGAGGCATAAGCAATCACTTTGCGGTCTTGCATTAGGACACAGCCTAATCCTTGACGGGAAGCGTCGCAGTAAATGACAAAGTCCTTCTTAGTATCAGGTGGAGCTAGAACTGGAGCAGAAGTCAACTTGTCTTTGAGTGCCTGGAAACTTTCCTGACATTTGTCTGTCCATTGGAACTTGACACCCTTATGCAACAGGTTAGTCAGAGGCCTGGCGATCTTGGAGAAGTTCTCGACGAATCGACGGCAATAGCTGGCGAGACCGAGAAAACTTCTGACTTGCTTAACGTTCTTGGGAGGAGTCCAATCAAGAATAGCCTGAACTCGCTCGGGGTTGACGGCAATACCATCCTTAGAGATGACATGCCCAAGATAGGTTACTTCCGGTAGCCAGAATTCACATTTGGAGAACTTGGCATATAGTTGATGTTCTCGTAGCTTTTCCAGCACAAGTCGAAGATGTTCAGCATGTTCTTCTTCGTTCTTGGAAAATACCAGGATATCATCCAGATAAACCACGACGAACTTGTCGAGGTAATCCATGAATATATAGTTCATCAGACGAGAGAAGGTGGCTGGAGCATTGGTTAAACCGAAAGACATGACGGTGTACTCGTATGAACCATAGCGAGTCACGAAGGCGGTCTTTGGGATATCCTCTTCGCGAACACGGATCTGGTGGTAGCCCAACCTCAAGTCGAGCTTAGAGAACACTGACGAACCCGCCAGTTGATCATACAGATCATTGATCCGAGGAAGAGGGTATTTATTCTGAATGGTAGCTTGGTTTATAGGACGGTAGTCTTGAACCAATCGGTTAGTCCCATCCTTCTTCTTGACAAAGAGAGAAGGTGCTCCCCAAGGAGAGCAACTTGGGCGAATGAATCCTTTGCGAAGAGATTTGTCGATTTCCTCCTTAAGCTCAAGGAGTTCATGCGGCGGCATTTTGTAGGGTCGCTTGGCTATAGGAGTGGTGCCTGGTTTCAAGTCGATGATGAATTCGACAGCTCTAGCAGGGGGAATCCCTGGAAGTTCTTCAGGGAAGACGTCGAGGAATTCACGCACGACGGGAATGTTTTCAATGCCCTCGAGTGGTGCAGCGTTCAATGCATTCAATGCATAGAGCCTTGCCTCGGCATTTTGCACCAGATGAGCTTGGTAAGCAACTATTTCATCTGAAGGGTGTAGCAGATGGACGGTCTTAGTGGCGCAAACTATAGAAGCAGTATGCGCTTTCAACCAATCCATACCCAAAATGAGGTCGATGTTAGACGACTTCAGGATAATGGGAGAGGCATAGAATTCCAGCCCTTCGATTTCCACGGGGACATCGATGCCAACCAAGGAGGTTTGACACTGTCCCACGGGGGTTTTGACCAATACAGAGGTGTTCATCTCCTCACATTTAACGTCGTGCTTGTATGCAAAATCTTCTGACATGAATGAATGCGATGCACCTGTATCAAATAAAACGGATGCTGGTACTGAATTTACGAGGAGTGTACCCATCACAGTAGCAGGCTGGTCTTGAGCTTCGTTGAGATCAACGTGGTTGGCATGAGCACGACCATAAGACTTAGCATTGTTGTTGCGGGGCTGATTGTTACCACGGCCAGTTGCTGGGAGGGCAAGTTGATTCTGATTCTGATGGCAGTCCCTGGCACGGTGACCTGGTTGTCCACACTTGTAGCACAGACCATTATTGGGAGTGGGAACAGGAGCTTGGGATGGTGGAGCTGGAAGTCTTGACTGCCTAGAGGGTGGTGGAGGCAGACGAGGTGCAGCATAGGTCTGCCTTGGGGCAGATGCATTTGGACGGTACATGCTGTTCGGGATCCATATCTTACGCTTCTGTGCGGGCGAGCCCGAAGATGAGCCCGTGTCACGGTTGCGTCTGTGAGAGCTCTGGTATTCCTGCAGACCAGTTTCGACATTGATGGCCTTGTTCACCAAGGTGGCGAAATCAGCAAAGTCATGCACTAGAAGTGCGAGCTTGATGTCAGCTTGAAGGCCATCACGGAACTTCTCCTGTCTGCGTGCATCAGTTGCAATGTCTTCTTCAGCATAGCGGGACAAGTCCAGAAACTCCCGCTGATAAGCTTCGACAGTTTTGTTGCCTTGGGTGAGGTTGCGGAACTCACGCTTCTTCCGGTCCATGACTCCTTGAGGAATGAAGCGGGCACGGAAAGCAGCTTGGAAGTCTGGCCATGTGATGATTGTTCCAGCTGGCAGAGTACGCCTGTGGCTGTCCCACCATTGAGCTGCGGGTCCCTTCAAGAAGAAGGAAGCAAAGGTGACATAGCTGGCAGGGGCTACATCAGCAGACTCCATCTCATAGGTGATGTCACGGAGCCAGTCATCAGCATCCAGAGGCTGAGTTGAGCTGCGGTAGATGGTTGGGTTGAGGCGTATGAAATCTTGAAGAGTCACTTGGGCTGGCTGCTGGTTCATATTGGGGCGAGGAAACTGAGCCATCATATTTTCCATGAACTGGCGGTTCAGTTCAAACTGTTGGATCATACCAGCCATGTACTCAGGTGGTGGTGGGGCATCGCCACCACGACCACGACCACCTGGTCTAACCATCCTGCTAATATATAACAGGGGTAGTTCAGCATTGAGAATATTTGCAAGACAAGAATCATTCATGATGAAACATGCATAACGAAAGGAGCACGATAGCTACTACATAGTAGTCGGCATAACTTACAAAAGGGGTCATGCATAGAGTTCAGTACATAGACTAAAACATCATAGGCGGCACACAGGCTCGCGGCGACTGCAACTAATACTACAAGCAAGCCTACATCAGTCCCAAGAGGTACTGTGGAGGTAATCGTAGCCCGACAGCTGGTAGTGAGGCAACGGATAGCCCTCGACGTCAGCAGACTGGGGGCCGCGGATACTCAGGTGTAGAGCCCGACGCTCAGGTGGCAGAAGAGGACCAAGTGCGGGAGAGTAGCCTCCCACCTCTGGCCAACCGACACCGTGGGGCATCACGGTCCTGGCTGGGTAGATCGCAGTACGCGGTACCTGTCCAGATCGGACAAAGGGGTGCAGCAGCGTCAGAGCACGGTAAAGGTGCTGACGGGTGGTGTACATCTCGTGGCGAAGAGCTCGGTTAGCTCGATCCAGCCCATCAGCATGCAGAACCAGGTGCTGATGGTAGAAGGGCTCTCGGGTGACAGTGGAGTAGGCAGCAGTATAGTATCCCTCCGCACCAACATCAGATGCGATAGCAATGTGCCTGAAAGGGGAGGTGTCCAACTCCTGATACTCTCCACGAAGACGTGTCAGAGCAGCATAGGCAGCATCGTGGACAGCCATATCGATGGTCACACCAACACCATGTGCGGTGTGCAGCACAGTAGTGGAGTCGTACTCCCGA
This sequence comes from Triticum aestivum, assembly GCF_018294505.1. NCBI lineage: Eukaryota > Viridiplantae > Streptophyta > Magnoliopsida > Poales > Poaceae > Triticum > Triticum aestivum. The sequence goes on along the minus strand of NC_057808.1, from coordinate 69,118,921 downwards.
GAGTAGAGGTGGACGATGGCACGGTACTGCTCCTGGTTAAAGTCCTGGTACTCCTCGTAGACGGTGTACTCAGGGTGCCAGCGATAACCCAGATAGGTCATCATCTCAGCTAGCACCGCAGGTGATCCCGAGGCACCAATGGCCGTCGTGTGGCGCACGACCTGCCTCGTGGGTTCCATCTGAAAGCAAAGACGTTTCAAAGGAGTCAAATGACAGTGTGTGAATTGTTCAAAATACTATTCTAAGAAACATCTATGGCTTATCAAACTTTGGGGTGAACGCGGTCACGGGATCCTAGTGTTAAAGTTAGTAAATTCGTTTAACCCAAGTAGAAGAGAGTTCAGAGTCCCAGAGTAAAGGTCGAGGAGTAAAAGATCCTAGTACCACCCAATGGCGACGTGGGCCCGTAAGACACACAGCCATGTTAGTAAAAGTTTTGTAATGTCTAGACTCGACTTCGGCCAAGGAGTGTGGAAGGGGGATTCCTACAGGCAGTCGGCTCTGATACCAACTTGTGACGCCCCCGATTTGACCGTACACTAATCATGCACGCAAATGTGTACGATCAAGATCAGGGACTCACGGGAAGATATCACAACACAACTCTAAAACATAAATAAGTCATACAAGCATCATAATACAAGCCAGGGGCCTCGAGGGCTCGAATACAAGTGCTCGATCACAGACGAGTCAGCGGAAGCAACAATATCTGAGTACAGACATAAGTTAAACAAGTTTGCCTTAAGAAGGCTAGCACAAGCTGGGGTACAGATCGAACGAGGCGCAGGCCTCCTGCCTGGGATCCTCCTAACTACTCCTGGTCGTCGTCAGCGGCCTGCACGTAGTAGTAGGCACCTCCAGTGTCGTAGGTGTCGTCGTCGACGGTGGCGTCTGGCTCCTGGACTCCAACATCTGGTTGCGACAACCAGATAGATAGGAAAGGGGGAAAGAGGGAGAGAAGCAACCGTGAGTACTCATCCAAAGTACTCGCAAGCAAGGAGCTATACTACATATGCATGGGTATATGTGTAAAGGGGCATATCAGTGGACTGAACTGCAGAATGCCAGAATAAAAGGGGGATAGCTAGTCCTGTCGAAGACTACGCTTCTGGCCATCTCCATCTTGCAGCAGGTAGAAGAGAGTAGATTGAAGTCCTCCAAGTAGCATCGCATAGCATAATCCTACCCGGCGATCCCCTCCTCGTCGCCCTGTTAGAGAGCGATCACCGGGTTGTATCTGGCACTTGGAAGGGTGTATTTTATTCAGTATCCAGTTCTAGTTGTCATAAGGTCAAGGTACAACTCCGGGTCGTCCTTTTACCGAGGGACACGGCTATTCGAATAGATAAACTTCCCTGCAGGGGTGCACCACATAACCCAACACGCTCGATCCCATTTGGCCGGACACACTTTTCTGGGTCATGCCCGGCCTCGTAAGATCAACACGTCGCAGCCCCACCTAGGCTCAACAGAGAGGTCAGCACGCCGGTCTAAACCTATGCGCGCAGGGGTCTGGGCCCATCGCCCTATGCACACCTGCACGTTGCGTACGCGGCCGGAAGCAGACCTAGCCCCTTAATACAAGCGCGAGCTTACGGTCCAATGCGGCGCGCGCCACTCAGTTGCTGACGTCAAAAGAGCTTCGGCTGATACCACGACGTCGGGATACCCATAACTACTCCCACGTAGATGGTTAGTGCGTATAGACCAAATGGCCAGACTCAGATCAAATACCAAGATCTCGTTAAGCGTGTTAAGTAACCGCGAACGCCGACCAGGGCCAGGCCCACCTCTCACCTAGGCAGTCTCAACCTGCCCTGTCGCTCCGCCACAAAGATCCACTCGCGGGTACTCCTACGAGCCGACCCGACTTTAGTCATCTCATGTGTCATGTATATAGTATATAAGTATAAACCCGTGATCACGCCCAGGTGATCACGGCCCGATAGTATAGCACAGCAGACGGACAAGAATGTAGGGCCACTGATGGAAATCTAGCATCCTATACTAAGCATGTAGGATTGCAGGTAAAGGTAACAACAGTAGTAGCAAGGATAGGCTATGCATCAGGATAGGATATCGAAAGCAGTAACATGCTACACTACTCTAATGCAAGCAGAATAGAGAAGAGTAGGCGATATCTGGTGATCAAGGGGGGGCTTGCCTGGTTGCTCTGGCAAGTAGGAGGGGTCGTCGACTCCGTAGTCGAACTGGGCAGCAGCAGTGTCGGTCTCGTAGTCTACCGGAGAGAAGAGGGGGGAAGAAACAGTAAATACAATGCAAACATAAGCATGACGATGCGTGACATGAAAATGAGCGGTGCTAGGTGTGTCCTAACGCGACAGTAGGTGGTACCGGCGAAGGGGGGGAACATCCGGGAAGTATTCCCGATGTTTCGCGTTTTCGGACAAACGGACCGGAGGGGGAAAGTTGCTAGTTCGATAGGTTAGGGAGGTGTGGTGGACGAACGGACTGCGTATTCGGATTCGTCTCGTCGTTCTGAGCAACTTTCATATAGAAAACATTTTCATCCGAGTTACGGTTTAAAAGATATGAATTTTCAAAGTTTATTTGAATTTCTGGAATTATTTGAATTAAGCAAAAATGAATTATGACGTCAGCATGAGGCAATGCTGACGTCAGCAGGTCAACAGAGCGGCTGACCAGGTCAAACTGACCAGTGGGCCCCATCTGTCATAGACAGTGGGCTAATCAGAAGATTAAACTAATTAATTTTTAGTTAATTAACTACTGGGCCCACCTGTCAGTGAGTGATTAGATTAATTAATTAGTTTTAATTATAAAAACATTTTTCTTTTCTCTTTTTTTTAATTTTGCGGCGGGGCCCGCATGTCAGTGGCTGGGCCTGCCCAGTCAGCACGTTGACTGGGTTGACCCAGTCAACGGGGCCCACGGGGCCCACTGGCAGTGGCACTGGGGTGGCCCCAGGCCAGCCACGTCGGCGGCCGGCGCCGGAGCAACTCCGACGAGCCAAACGCGGCGGCGCGGCTCGGGAGGGGCGCGGGTTTCGCGCACAGGGGGTCTGCGGGGTCGTGGCTGGGCGCGTTCGACGCGGCTCGGCGCCGCGCGTCCAACGGTGGTGGCCGGAGTGGCTGGAACGGGCGGGGGCGAGCGCTACGAGCTCGCCGGCGGCGAGGTGCTTCGGGCTGGGGCGGGTGCGGCGTTAGAGCGCGCGAGCGGCCGAACTAACTAGCTAGGCGGGTGCGGCACGATGCGGTCGAGCTAACGGGCCTACGCCCATGACCAAATGGTCACCGGAGACCCGCCGGCGGCGAGCTCCGCGGCGCGGCGTTCGGGCGCGCGTGGGGAAGAAGCTAGGGGGCGCGCGAGAGAGAAAGGACAGGGGAGGAGGGGGGAGAGGCTCACCGCGCGGCACACGGAGGCCGGTGAGAGGCTTAGGAGCAGCAGGTCGGCGCCGGGGAAGAAGGGGGTCGCCGGCGTCCGAAGTTGAAGACGAGCTCGGTGTGCTCGTTGTAGGGGCTCCGATCTCCAACGGGCTGCACCAGACGAAGCAGCGGACGACGGCGGTCCTTGGAGACAACGTGGGGCGGCGAGGTGGGCACGGTGGCCGTGTGAACGACGGGAACGGCGGCGACCGCGTCGGGCGTGGGGAAGGAGAGAGCGGCGCGGATCTGGGGGGGGGAAGAGAGAGGCGCAGGGGCCGAGAGGTGAGCGGGGGTGAGTGGGAGAGAGGCCCGAGGAGGCGGGGGGGTGCTGGCGCCCTTATCCTCCCCGTCGCCGGCGAGGGGGTGCGGCGGGGACTGCCCCTGTTCCGACCCCGGTCGGGGGAACAGGGAAGGGGGCGAGTGGGAGAGGTGGGCTGGGCCGGGGGTCGGCCCAGTCGGGCCAGGGGTCCAGTGGGGGGGAGGGCCTTCTCCTTTTTTTCTTTTTTCTTTGCCTGTTCTGTTTTCTGTTGTATTTTCTTTTTATTTATTTATTTTCTTTTCTGTTTTATTTCATTTAAAAGTATTTAGGTATTTTATAAAAATGTGTTTTCTCCACCATAATTACCAGTGTATTATTTGGCACCCACCGAACATTTTTGTTTAAATTTTTGAAAACTTTTATTTTCCACTTTAATTTTAATTGAAGTTTGAATTAGGAGTTTGAAAAGAAATGTGATTCCAAATGTGATCATGCCCTGTTTAGCAACATGATTAGCTTAATCACAGAGAGTTACTGTAGCATGATCCTCAGGGTGTTACAGATAGATTGGTAGGAAAAGACCATCGCTCGTCCCCGACCGCCACTCATAAGGAGGACAATCAAAGAACACCTCATGTTTCAAATTTGTTACATAACATTTACAATAAATGCATGCTACGGGACTTGCAAACTTCAACACAAATATTTCTCAAATTCACAACTACTCAACTAGCACAACTTTAATATCACTACCTCCATGTCTCAAAACAATCATCAAGCATCAAACTTCTCTTAGTATTCAAAAAGGCTAGCAATGATGAAAAGGTGAGAGTGCGTATAATCCATGGACTCAACATTAGTCATAAAGAACTCACATACTTATTACAAAAATCTACAAGTCATCAAAAACAAAGCACTACGCGCATGCTCCTAGGGGGATAGATTGCTAGGAGAAGACCATTGCTCGTCCCCGACCGCCACTCATAAGGAGGACAATCAAAGAACACCTCATGTTTCAAATTTGTTACATAACGTTTACAATACGTGCATGCTACGGGACTTGCAAACTTCAACACAAGTATTTCTCAAATTCACAACTACTCAACTAGCACAACTTTAATATCACTACCTCCATGTCTCAAAACAATCATCAAGCATCAAACTTCTCTTAGTATTCAAAACACTCATAAGAAAGTTTTTACTAATCTTGAATACCTAGCATATTAGGATTATTTAAGCAAATTACCATGCTATTTAAGACTCTCAAAATAATCTAAGTGAAGCATGAGAGATCAAAAGTTTCTATAAAACAAATCCACCACCGTGCTCTAAAAGATATAAGTGAAGTACTAGAGCAAAAACTATATAACTCAAAAGATATAAGTGAAGCACATAGAGTATTCTAATAATTTCTGAATCATGTGTGTCTCTCTCAAAAGGTGTGTACAGCAAGGATGATTATGGTAAACTAAAAAGCAAAGACTCAAATCATGCAAGACGCTCCAAGCAAAACACATATCATGTGGTGAATAAAAATATAGCTCCAAATAAAGTTACCGATAGAAGTAGACGAAAGAGGGGATGCCTTCCGGGGCATCCCCAAGCTTTGGCTTTTTGGTGTCCTTAGATTATCTTGAGGGTGCCATGGGCATCCCCAAGCTTAGGCTCTTGCCACTCCTTGTTCCATAATCCATCAAATCTTTCACCCAAAACTTGAAAACTTCACAACACAAAACTCAGCAGAAAATCTCGTGAGCTCCGTTAGCGAAAGAAAACAAAAGACCACTTCAAGGTACTATAATGAACTCATTCTTTATTTATATTGGTGTTAAACCTACTGTATTCCAAATTCTCTATGGTTTATAAACTATTTTATTAGCCATAGATTCATCAAAATAAGCAAACAACACACGAAAAACAGAATCTGTCAAAAACAGAACAGTCTGTAGTAATCTGTAACTAACGCAAACTTCTGGAACTCCAAAACATAAGCAAAAATAGGACGACCTAGAAAATTTGTTTATTGGTCAGCAGCAATTGGAATCAATATTTTATCAAGTTCTGGTGATTTTTAACAATTATTTTCATGAACAGAATTTTCTGAAAATTACAGCAAGATCAAATAACTATCATCCAAGAAGATCCTATAGGTTTAACTTGGAAAAAACACTAATTAAAACATAAAAACACATCTAACCAGAGGCTAGAACAAATATTTATTCCTAAACAGAAGCAAAAGGCAAAAAATAAAAATAAAATTGGGTTGCCTCCCAACAAGCGCTATCGTTTAAAGCCCCTAGCTAGGCATAAAAGCAAGGATAGATCTAGGTATTGCCATCTTTGGTAGGCAATTCTTCAATGAGACATCTATCATCCTTTGGAATTTCTTTCTTTTTATTAACTATCAAACTTTTAGGCACAAGATCGAAAAATTCATTTGTAGCAAATGGTTCCTTAATGATAGCGAAAAGATTGGGATGAATACTTATAGATTTGAGATCCGCAGTTTCCTTACTAGAGGATTCACCCTTATTTTTAGGAACATACATAATCTTGGAAATTTTAGCTGGAGGACTTGGAGTATTCTTTACGGAAGAAAAAGCGGTTCGCAAGTTGGTAATGATACCCTCAAGTTTATCGATTCTAGTGGAATCCTGGTTTATTCTTTCATTAACTATGGGTTCCTTCTCCTTAATATTTTTCAAAGTGACTCCTACTTTGGATCCATATTGGGTAATTTGGTTGTGGATCTTTGTATCCAAATTTTCGATTAACTCTACAGTCTCAACTTTATTTTTCAATAATTTCAAGTCTTTCCATTACATGCTCCAAAGTTAACATAGTTCCATTAACCAAAAGAGGCGGTGAGCCAAATAAATCTATCATAGCATTATAAGAATCAAAAGTATGGCTACCCAAGAAATTCCCTCCGGTAATGGTATCAAGAATATATCTATACCAAGGATTAGCGCCTACATAAAAATTGTGGAGAAGAACGGAAGTAGATTGCTTCCTGGTAGATCTATTTTGAGCATTGCAAATTCTATACCAAGCGTCTTTGAAATTTTCTCCCTCCCTTTGTTTAAAATTGAGAACCTCATTTTCGGGAGACAACGGAGAAGATAAAGGACTAGCCATAACGACAAGCAAACGGAAAAGAGGCGAACAAAAAAGAGAGGGCGAATAAAACGACAAGGGTGAAGTGGGGGAGAGGAAAACGAGAGGCAAATGGCAAATAATGTAATGCGGGAGATAAGGGTTTGTGATGGGTACTTGGTATGTTGACTTTTGCGTAGACCTCCCCGACAACGGTGCCAGAAATCCTTCTTGCTACCTCTTGAGCACTGCGTTGGTTTTCCCTTGAAGAGGAAAGGGTGATGCAGCAAAGTAGCGTAAGTATTTCCCTCAGTTTTGGAGAACCAAGGTATCAATCCAGTAGGAGGCTATGCGCGAGTCCCTCGCACCTACACAAACAAATAAATCCTCACAACCAACGCGATAAGGGGTTGTCAATCCCTACACGATCACTTACGAGAGTGAGATCTGATAGATATGATAAGATAATATTTTTGTTATTTTTATGATAAAGATGCAAAGTAAAATAAAAGCAAAATAAAAAGCAACGGAAATAACTAAGTGTTGGAAGATTAATATGATGGAAGATAGACCCGGGGGCCATAGGTTTCACTAGTGGCTTCTCTCAAGAGCATAAGTATTTTACGGTGGGTGAACAAATTACTGTTGAGCAATTGACAGAATTGAGCATAGTTATGAGAATATCTAGGTATGATCATGTATATAGGCATCACGTCCGAGACAAGTAGACCGACTCCTGCCTGCATCTACTACTATTACTCCACACATTGACCGCTATCCAGCATGCATCTAGAGTATTAAGTTCATAAGAACAGAGTAACGCCTTAAGAAAGATGACATGATGTAGAGGGATAAATTCATGCAATATGATAAAAACCCCATCTTGTTATCCTCGATAGCAACAATACAATACGTGCCTTGCTGCCCCTACTGTCACTGGGAAAGGACACCGCAAGATTGAACCCAAAGCTAAGCACTTCTCCCATTGCAAGAAAGATCAATCTAGTAGGCCAAACCAAACTGATAATTCGAAGAGACTTGCAAAGATAACCAATCATACATAAAAGAATTCAGAAGATTCAAATATTGTTCATAGATAAACTTGATCATAAACCCACAATTCATCGGTCTCAACAAACACACCGCAAAAGAAGATTACATCGAATAGATCTCCACGAGAGAGGGGGAGAACATTGTATTGAGATCCAAAATGAGAGAAGAAGCCATCTAGCTAATAACTATGGACCCGAAGGTCTGAGGTAAACTACTCACACTTCATCGGAGAGGCTATGGTGTTGATGTAGAAGCCCTCCGTGATTGATGCCCCTTCCGGCGGAGCTCCGGAACAGGCCCCAAGATGGGATCTCGTGGGTACAGAAGGTTGCGGCGGTGGAATTAGGTTTTTGGCTCCGTCTCTGATCGTTTGGGGGTACGTGGGTATATATAGGAGGAAGGAGTACGTCGGTGGAGCAACGTGGGCCCCACGAGGGTGGAGGGCGCGCCTGGGGGGGGGGGGGGTAGGCGCGGCCCCTACCTCGTGGCTTCCTGGAAGCTTCCTTGACGTAGAGTCCAAGTCTCCTGGATCATGTTCATTCCGAAAATCACGTTCCCGAAGGTTTCATTCCGTTTGGACTCCGTTTGATATTCTTTTTCTGCAAAACTCTGAAATAGGCAAAAACAACAATTCTGGGCTGGGCCTCCGGTTAATAGGTTAGTCCCAAAAATAATATAAAAGTGAATAATAAAGCCCAATAATGTCCAAAACAGAAGATAATATTGCATGGAGCAATCAAAAATTATAGATACGTTGGAGACGTATCACCACTTATTAGAACCTGACAATTGGGACCCATCAGACTAGTGGACCCTTCTCTTGAAAAAAGTAAAATATGAAACTCTAGCCCAAAAGGCAACGTCAAAGCCAAATTGAAGGCCCAATTGTTGGGCTTGGCCCATGTGGTTGACCTAAATTATCAGGAAAACAAAATAATAAATGGGATGTATTATTGGGCTCGGCCAAATAATAAATGGCTAAATTAATGGGCTCGGCCCATATAGACACCCAATTGGACCGGGCTGATTCTTATCCACGTCAGCTTGCCACGCTGGATCCTACGTGGCCTGGGGAGGCTACCAGTGACCAAAATTTTGGTCGTGGAACCAACGACCTTTTACATATCACAAAGAAGGTCGTTAATTTCAGTTTACGACGGCCAGCTTTTGACCTTCTGTTTTTGGTCGCAAATATGTCGCAAATGAAAAACAATGACCATTCAGCGACCAATAGTGATGGTCGCAAGTTGACATATGTCTTGTAGTGGAACTGCACAGTTGGTAGCGGCCTCTAGCAAGACATGCCAAACACCAAGCAAACTATGAAGCTGGTTAGGTGAACGTGTACATCATACTTCCATTCCTTTTGCCACATGATATATGTTGTCGGGCTCAAGGCGAGTCTGTCATCCTTGTGCTAGCCCGACATCTTTCTCGTTCTAGTGATGCCGACCATAAACTGGATTATCTCATAATCCTTGTCGCATGGCCATGCTTATCCTGGTCGAATCACACGAGGGGCCCAGAGTACATCTCTCCTGATCGGAGGGGCAAATCCCATCTTGCTTGACCATGTCTCGCAGCATGGGTCTGGACAAGCCCGAAACCTACCTTTGTAACTACCCAGTCATGGAGTAGCGTTTGGTCGGCCCAAAGCAAGTCTCTCACCATCCCGAGTACATGTGCCAGCTCAGGTCTTAGGACATAGAACGTATGTTGTACTAGAGACTCACAGATGACATATCGCTGTGTCTCATAGTTGGGTCTGTCCGACTCGAACCTTATCTCGACTCGGATCCGACTACGTCGAAACCGACCAGATCCTTCCAAGTCCATATTATCCGGTTAGCATCCAATGCTCCATGGCTAGTGAGACCAAGCCATCGACCGTGTCATATGCTAGTCTAGTTGGTTGCGCGTCCACACAGCCCTTTCGACTAGGGACCTTTTAGGACAGTCATCATACAATGCATAGTCCCACAAACAAGTCATGTACTTGCTGATACACATCATTGATAATGTCCAAGGGCTATCTTTATTTATAAACACATAGGAAATATCATCATACATGATTGCCTCTAGGGCATATCTCCAACATATATATATATACACACACACACACACACATCTATACAGCTATATAGTGTGCGAATAACTTTGAAAGTTGGTCGTTGGATGAAGCCAATCCGACGGTACAGAGATGGAAAATCCGAGCACTACTGGCCGTTGGATATCATCTACATTCCACCAGATTCTGCCACATGTACAATCTAGAAGACTCCATGGTTGAACTTAAGCATAATGCACAAACCTCAAAACACAAGCACTTCTCCTTTGTTCTCTAGAATCTTCCATATCTTAATTGCCCAAACTTTTTTTTCTAAATGAATTGTCACTTTTTGTTTTTACCTTTACAATGCACAATTCCATGAATCTTAAAATAGACAACTCCAGTCAATCATTCTTTAATTTTTTAGAGCAAAAAATAACCCATAAAAACATAGTCTACAAATTAGCAAAACAAGGATCCCAAGGTTTATATAATTGCCATGATAGGTCACTACAGAGATATAATATATCTCTATAATGACCGTGTGATGGCATTTAAATGAAGCTTGAGATATGCAACTTCCCACCGGGTCACCCATCCTTGGACTACTCCAGCCCGAGCATGCTTAACTTCTGCGTTCTATTCGACTAGGCTAGCGGATGGGAAGTCGGCTCTTGCTGATAAGAATTGCCTCCTTGCCATTAAGGCGTTTCACACTGGTCACCCTATGGGACCTACTCCCTCCTATCACACACATTTGTGCTTTTAGAAACTGTGTGGGATATTTTACATGGCCGGTGTGTCGCCGCTAGCCTTCAATGAGCACTGACACTGGTAGCGGGAAAATGATGGGAGAAGAGGCGGGAAACCGATGAGAGGAGTGGCGAGAAACGGTAGCCTGTTTTGAAAACCTAGTAGAGAAGGAAGCGTGAGCTAGCACGACGCATGCACACAGTGCTTACCCATGTACTGCATGTGTTGTCAAAAGGGCTCAGGGTTGCCGTTCGATATGGGAGCATCCAACGGTGCACACGTATGAACCGTGGGGTTTGGGTTCTGGCCAATCAGAACGCACGACTTAGACCGTGCACACAGCAGGGGGGAAGAATATCATACGGAAACCAACATTCGGTGGAAACCGGTGAAAACCACGAGAAAAAATGTGTTGAAGTTTAATTTTTTTTTGAAAAAAATGTGGGATGTTAAGAGGATGATGTTTTATTGCCACACAAAATTTCAAGTTGAAACACATTACGAGATGTGAGCTATGAAAAAGACAAAATCAGCATTGAATAGTGCCGAATAGTAATGTCACTCTTCAGGGCTGAATTTATCTTTTTCATAGCTCACATCTCGTAATGTTTTTCAACTTGAAATTTTGTGTCGCAATAAAACATCACCTTCTTAACATCCCACATTTTTTTTTCATATTTTTATGAAACTTTAAAATATGGTTTCCACGAAGTTTTCATTGAATATTGCCTTTCGTGAGTGAACCATGTGCTATTTGAAAACATTTCGTGAGAAGAATCTCGGTTTTTAAATCCCCATAAATCCAAAACTAAGCCGAAAATCGTGAAACCTGGCCTGGTGTCACGACATGGCAATTATATGTCGAGGATTTTTTTTGTCCATTGTGGCGCAAGTTTTATTACAAGCCTCTTACAAACCGGAGCTTCTCTCAAAGAAGCCTCGTGGTTCCGATAGGGAAACGTGTCCCCCTTGTGGGCGAAACATAATCACTGCCTCTTTTCGCCTTGTATTTTCTTCTACGGACAACATGGAACGACAGGATATCCATGCTGAAATTTAAACTTATTCAGGGTTCGTTTGGCCTTTTTATATACTAATTGAGTTTCCTAGGCATTTAATGTCCATAATTCAAATCTGAACCTCAAATACATGCTCCAGTTCACTAAAATGGCTAGAAAATTTATACATGTGTCCTTGGGTGCATGTTTAGGTCCCATGCCAGGAATGGGAACAAATTACAACCGTACCCGCATCCTGGCTCATCCTCAAACATTTGGAATCTCGGTTTTTAAATCCCCGAAATCCTAAACTCACCAGAAAGTCATCAAAGGTGGCATGGTGTCACGTCATGGCACATATATGTCGTGGTAAAAACATTGTCCAGTTTGGGCCAAGCTTTATTACAAACCTCTTACAAAAAGCAGAGCTTCTCTCAAAGAAGCCTCGTGGTTCCGATAGGGAAACGTGTTCCCCTTGTGGGCGAAATGTAATCACTGCCTCTTTTCACCTTGTATTTTCTTCCATGGGCAACATGGAACGACATGATATCCGTGCCGAAATTTAAACTTATTCAGGGTTCGTTTGGCCTTTTTATACACTAATTGAGTTTCCAAGGCATTTAATGTCCATAATTCAAATCTGAACTACAAATACATGCTCCAGTTCACCAAAATGGCTAGAAAATTATACATGTGTCCTTGGGTGCATGTTTAGGTCCCATGCCAGGAATGGGAACGAATTACAACCGTACCGGTGTCCTGGCTCGTCCTCAAACATTTCGAATCTTAGTTTTTAAGTCCCCATAAATCCTAAACTCACCAGAAAGTCATCAAAGGTGGCATGGTGTCACGTCATGGCACATATATGCCGTGGTAAAAACATTGCCAATTTGGGCCAAGCTTTATTACAAACCTCTTACAAACCGGAGCCTGTCACAAGAACCCTCATGGTTTTGATAGGGAAACGTGTCCCCTTGTGGGCCAAACGATAATCACTCCCTCTTATAGCCTCGTATTTTCTTCTACACATGACACGGAACAACGAGAGATTCACGCTAAACTTTGAAATTATTCAGGGCTCGTTTGACCTTTTTTATTCATTAATTGAATTTTCTAGGTGTTGGGGATATAACTATTGGGTATGACCCGCCCAGGAGGGGCCGGGTTATACCGCTGGTGGTTTGTTATGACAAAGCCCATAAAGATGTTGAAGATGGCGGTTCACGAAGCAGGCTTATTGAAGGCCCAAAACCCAAAGGCGACTTAAGGCCCAACAGGTGTAAACTGTCATATATGTATGACTTATATTATAAGGCATGTATAGTTAGTCACCGAGCCGGACACGTTGTGTATGAGTCGGCCGGGACTCCGTGAGCCGCTGGGCATCAACCTGTGTATATAAAGGGGCGACCCGGCGGCGGTTTAGGACAAGAGACAACAGATCGAAAGCTAGGTCAAGCGTATTCGCTCCCTGGTAATCGAAACATAAGCAATACCACCTCAAACTGGATTAGGCCTTTACCTTCACCGCAAGGGGCCGAACCAGTATAAACTCCTTGTGTCCTTTGTCCCGTTTAACCACTCTAAGCTAACCTAGTTGCGATGGCTCCACGACTAAGTGCTTCTGCTATGACATCTACCGTGACAATTCCACGACAATTGGCGCCCACCGTGGGGCCAGCGCACAGTGGTTTCAAGTTCTTAAAGGGCAGCTTTGAAGGGATCAAGGGATACGCTGTGGGCCGGATGACCAAGAGTCACTGCGGCAAGCTCTACATCGATGATGCAGGCTGGGCCCCCGACGCCGGCTCAATCGAGTACGAGTGTCGGGTCCCTTTTGGCGGAATCCACGTCTTCATCGGCAAGATCGGTGAACCGGGCCCTGAGCCAGACATCTGCACCGACATCATCGAGACGGCTCAGCGTGCACGACCCGCCCGGATTCAACCCGCCATGAAGCGTGCCTTTGTTGGTTTCATCCATGGGGCGGAACCTGAAGACGGATCTGTGTCCGGCGGTGAGACGACCATCTATTCCGATGGTGAATCATCCACAGGCGAGACTAATTCAATGTATCAGCTGCAAGACGGCCGGCTCGGGGGCTGTTCCGATGGTGACAGTATTCTGGACCCCTATGAGCCACCGAATAGGGTGGCAATCTTCATGGCCGGTACACAGTCGGTGCTTGGTTCAATGGTTGCCGCGGCTATAACCTCTGATTCAGCGACTGCGGCAGCGGCTGGTGCTGGCGGCTCAACGCGCCCGCCGGCTCAAGTTTTAACAGAGCTGTTGGAGGCTCTGGCGACTTTGATGGGGATAGAGGTAACCACGGACAACCCGGAACAACATAATTAAGGTAGATGTGGCTAAGCTGTGAGAGGAGATAGCTCAAGCCAAGGAAGAGCTGGCAGCTGAGGACGCTAGGATGACTGCGGAGCGGGCTGTTTTGGACGCCCAGGCACAGCGGATTCAAGCGGATTCCTTCCGGCTCACATTGGATCAGAACACTTCAAACGAGATCATGAGGAGGAGGCACCAGAGTCATTTGCCCCCGGTTTATGATGCGAGAAACCTCTTCAATACGCCTGGAGCGGGGACCAGTAACCTGCCGGAGGTAAACCGGGTGGTGGCAACGCTTGGGGCTGGAGCACTGGCTTAGCCGCGCACGACAGATCCACCTCGTTTGAATACTACCCTGCCGCAGTATGTGCCGACGCCGCTGGGTCATTATTCTAACCCGTTGGATAATATGATCGCTGCGGCGACACGATTGGCGGCTCTCCCAGTTGAAGGTGAGTCTCCAGCTGCGATTGAAACGCGGAGGGCTAGAGAACTTCTTCAGACAGCATTGGTCCAACAGGAGGCATATTCTTACAGTCATGAGAGGATTCACTCAACCCCTCGCCCGAGTCGGAGTTATAGCAGGCACATCGATTCACCAGCAATCTCAAGCAGTGACAGGCGCCGTAACCAGCCTCGTGGACATGACCCGGCGCGTAATGGTGCTAATGCTCAGGCTTTGGTGGATCAGCGCAGAGCACGTTGGGAGGCTGAGCTGGCGGCTCAGCAAGTGGCTTATCAACATTCTCCGGGTTATCTGACAACTTCGGTGGAGACAGGCGTGACCTCCAGAACCTTGGGTGTACCATGTTTAGTGTCGGCTCTACGTAACGCACGCTTTCCCAAGGATTTCAAGGGCCCTCATAAGGTGCCTAACTACACAGCAGATCAGCCCCCTGAAGCTTGGGTTGAAGGTTATGAGATGGCAATGGAGCTGTTGGATGTTGGCGATGCTGCATGTGCTAAATATTTCACTATGATGTTGGATGGAACGGCTCGTACTTGGTTGAAAGGGTTGCCAGCCAAGTCCATTGGATCATGGGCCGAATTAAAAGCCCGATTTATCCAGAATTTTAAAGACACGTGCAAGCAGCCTATGTCAATTGTGGATTTGGGCTCCTGTGTCCAAGAAGAGGGCGAGTCAACAACCCATTGGGTGCGCCGGGTCTCAGCCATCCCGCACTCATCAGATCGTACCAATGCCGGTTAGTAAGTGTGACGCGGCGACGGCGGTTCAATTCATCAAAAAGGTGATTTTCCGTTTTGGCTTTCCCCACAGCATTATAACTGATAATGGTACTAATCTGTCCAAGGGTGCTATGAAAGAATTTTGTCAACGAGAGCATATTCGACTTGATGTATCCTCAGTGGCTCACCCCAGTCCAATGGTCAAGCTGAGCGAGATTTTGCGAGGCATCAAGCCCCGGCTTATGGTCCCTTTGCAAAGGACGCCGGGTTGTTGGGTGGAGGAGTTACCCTTAGTGTTATGGAGTATCAACACTACCCCCAATAGATCTAGGGGTTACACGCCCTTCTTCATGGTTTACGGAGTTGAGGCGGTTCTCCCTATTGACATGCATCACGATTCACCCCGTGTGGCGGCTTATATTGAAGCTGATAATGAAAAAGCATGCCAGGATGCACTTGACCTGTTGGATGAGGAGCGTGACCTTGCGGCGGCTCGTTCGGCGATTTACCAGCAAGATTTGCGTCGTTATCACAGCCGCCGGCTTAAAACCAGAACCTTTCAAGAAGGCGACTTGGTGCTCCAGCTTATCCAGGATCAGACTGATATGCATAAACTATCCCCACCATGGCAAGGGCCTTTTGTGGTCAGTAAAAATCTGAACAACGGGTCATACTACCTAATCGATGTTCGAGGCCACAGGGACTCACGCACACCGGAGGAAGAGACCCGCCGGTGATACGTCTCCAACGTATCTATAATTTTTGATTGTTCCATGCTATTATATTATCTGTTTTGGATGTTTAATGGGCTATAATATGCTCTTTTATATTATTTTTGGGACTAACCTATTAACCGAAGGCCCAGTGCAAATTGCTGTTTTTTTGCCTATTTTAGTGTTTCGCAAAAAAGGAATATCAAACGGAATCCAAACGGAACGAAACCTTCGCGAGGATCTTTCTTGGAAAAAATGCAATCCAGGAGACTTGGAGTGGAAGTCAAGGAAGCAACGAGGCGGCCATGAGGCAGGAGGGCGCGCCGGGGGGGGGGGTAGGCGCGCCCCCACCCTCGTGGGCCCCTCGTAGCTCCACCGACCTACTTCTTTCGCATATATATATACTCTTATACCCCAAAAACATCCAGGGGAGCCACGAAACCACTTTTCCACCGCCACAACCTTTTGTACCCGTGAGATCCCATCTTGGGGCCTTTTCCGGTGATCTGCCGGAGGGGGATTTGATCATGGAGGGCTTCTACATCAACACCATAGCCTCTCCGATGATTTGTGAGTAGTTTACCACAGACCTTCGTGAAGGAAATATGCCCTAGAGGCAATAATAAAGTTATTATTTATTTCCTTATTTCATGATAAATGTTTATTATTCATGCTAGAATTGTATTAACCGGAAACTTAGTACATGTGTGAATACATAGACAAAGAGAGTGTCACTATTATGCCTCTACTTGACTAGCTCGTTGAATCAAAGATGGTTAAGTATCCTAGCCATAGACATGAGTTGTCATTTGATTAACGGGATCACATCATTAGAGAATGATGTGATTGACTTGACCCATTCAGTTAGCTTAGCGTTTGATCGTTTAGTATATTGCTATTGCTTTCTTCATGACTTATACATGTTCCTATGACTATGAGATTATGCAACTCCTGAATACCGAAGGAACACTTTGTGTGCTACCAAACGTCACAACGTAGGAACACTGGGAGATTATAAAGGTGCTCTACAGGTGTCTCCGATGGTACTTGTTGAGTTGGCATAGATCGAGATTAGTATTTGTCACTCCGATTGTCGGAGAGGTATCTCTGGGCCCTCTCGGTAATGCACATCACTATAAGCCTTGCAAGCATTGTAACTAATGAGTTAGTTGCGGGATGATGTATTACGGAACGAGTAAAGAGACTTGCCGGTAACGAGATTGAACTAGGTATTGAGATACCGACGATCGAATCTCGAGCAAGTAACATACCGATGACAAAGGGAACAACGTATGTTGTTATGCGGTTTGACCGATAAAGATCTTCGTAGAATATGTAGGAGCCAATATGAGCATCCAGGTTCCGCTATTGGTTATTGATCGGAGACGTGTCTCGGTCATGTCTACATAGTTCTCGAACCCGTAGGGTCCGCACGCTTAACGTTCGGTGACGATTTGTATTATGAGTTTATGTGTTTTGATGTACCGAAGGTAGTTCAGAGTCCCATATGAGACCGGGGACATGACGAGGAGTCTCGAAATGGTCGAGACGTAAAGATCGATATATTGGACGACTATATTCGGACATCAGAAAGGTTCCGAGTGATTCGGGTATTTTTCGGAGTACCGGAGAGCTACGGGAATTCGTATTGGGCCTTAATGGGCCATACGGGAAAGGAGAGAAAGGCCCCAAAGGGTGGCCGCACCCCTCCCCATGGACAGGTCCGAATTGGACTAGGGAGGGGGGGTGCCCCCTTCCTTCCTTCTCCTTCTCCCTTCCCTTTTTCCTATTCCATGTGGGAGGTGGAATCCTACTAGGACTAGGGAGTCCTAGTAGGACTCCACACTTGGGCGCGCCCTATGAGGGCTGGCCTCCTCCTCCATCCATCCTTTATATACATGGCCAGGGGGCACCCCATAGACACAACAATTGATCATTGATCTTTTAGCCGTGTGCGGTGCCCCCCCCACCATAATCCACCTCGGTCATATCGTAGCGGTGCTTAGGCGAAGCCCTGCGTCGGTAGCATCATCATCATCGTCATCACGCCGTCGTGCTAACGGAACTCTCCCTCGAAGCTCTGCTGGATCGGAGTTCGTGCGACGTCATCGAGCTGAACGTGTGCTGAACTCGGAGGTGCCGTGCGTTTGGTACTTGGATCGGTCGGATCATGAAGACGTACGACTACGTCAACCGCATTTTTCTAACGCTTCCGCTTTTGGTCTACGAGGGTATGTTGACACACTCTCCCCTCTCGTTGCTATGCATCACCATGATCTTGCGTGTTCGTAGGATTTTTTTTGAAATTACTACGTTCCCCAACAGTGGCATCCGAGCCAGGTTTATGCGTAGATGTTATATGCACGAGTAGAACACAAGTGAGTTGTGGGCGATACAAGTCATACTGCTTACCAGCATGTCATACTTTGGTTCGGCGGTATTGTTGGATGAAGCGGCTCGGACCGACATTACGCGTACGCTTACGCGAGACTGGTTCTACCGATGTGCTTTACACACAGGTGGCCGGCGGGTGTCAGTTTCTCCAACTTTAGTTGAACCAAGTGTGGCTACGCCCGGTCCTTGTGAAGGTTAAAACATCACTAACTTGACAAAATATCGTTGTGGTTTTGATGCGTAGGTAAGAACGGTTCTTGCTCAGCCCGTAGCAGCCACGTAAAACTTGCAACAACAAAGTAAAGGACGTCTAACTTGTTTTTGCAGGGCATGTTGTGATGTGATATGGTCAAGGCATGATGATATATTTATTGTATGAGATGATCATGTTTTGTAACGGAGTTATCGGCAACTGGCAGAAGCCTTATGGTTGTCTCTTTATTGCATAAGACGCAAGCGCCAAATAATTGCTTTACTTTATCGCTATGCAATAGCAATAGTTGCAAGAGCAATAGTTGGCGAGACGACCATGTGACGACACATTGATATAAATCAAGATGATGGAGATCATGGTGTCATGCTGGTGACGATGGAGATCATGACGATGCTTTGGAGATGGAGATCAAAGGCACAAGATGATGATGGCCATATCATGTCACATATATTGATTGCATGTGATGTTTATCCTTTATGCATCTTATTCTGCTTTGATTGACGGTAGCAATATAAGATGATCTCTCACTAAATTTGAAGGTAAAAGTGTTCTCTCTGAGTATGCACCGTTGCCAAAGTTTGTCGTGCCGAGACACCACATGATGATCGGGTGTGATAAGCTCAACGTTCATCTACAACGGGTGCAAGCCAGTTTTGCACACGCAGGAATACTCGGGTTAAACTTGACGAGCCTAGCATATGCAGATATGGCCTTGGAACACCGGAGACCGAAAGGTCGAGCATGAATCATATAGTAGATATGATCAACATAGTGATGTTCACCATTGAAAACTACTCCATCTCACGTGATGATCCGACATGGTTTAGTTGATTTGGATCACGTGATCACTTAGATGATTAGAGGGATGTCTATCTAAGTGGGAGTTCTTAAGTAATATGATTAATTGAACTTTAATTTATCATGAACTTAGTCCTGATAGTATTTTGCAAATAATGTTGTAGATCAATAGCTCGCGTTGTTGCTTCCCTATGTTTTATATATGTTCCTAGAGAAAACTAAGTTGAAAGATGATAGTAGCAATGATGCGGACTGGGTCCGTGATTTGAGGTTTATCCTCATCGCTGCACAGAAGAATTATGTCCTTGATGCACCGCTAGGTGACAGACCTATTGCAGGAGCAGATGCAGACATTATTAACGTTTGGCTAGCTCAATATGATGACTACTTGATAGTTTAGTGCACCATGCTTAACGGCTTAGAATCGGGACTTCAAAGACCTTTTGAACGTCATGGACCATATGAGATGTTCCAGGAGTTGAAGTTAATATTTCAAGCAATTACCCGAGTTGAGAGATATGAAGTCTCCAACAAGTTCTATAGCTAGAAGATGGAGGAGAATAGCTCAACCAGTGAGCATGTGCTCAGATTGTCTGGGTACTACAATTGCTTTAATCAAGTGGGAGTTAATCTTCCAGATAAGATAGTAATTGACAAAGTTCTCTAGTCACTATCACCAAGTTAATAGAACTTCGTGATGAACTATAATATGCAAGGGATGACGAAAACAATTCCCAAGCTCTTCGCGATGCTAAAATCGGCGAAGGTAGAAATCAAGAAAAACATCAAGTGTTGATGGTTGACAAGACCACTAGTTTCAAGAAAAGGGGCAAAGGGAAGAAGGGGAACTTCAAGAAGAACGGCAAGCAAGTTGCTGCTCAAGTGAAGAAGCCCAAGTCTGGACCTAAGTCCGAGACTAAGTGCTTCTACTGCAAAGGAACTGGTCACTCGAAGCGGAAATGCCCTGAATATTTGGTGGATAAGAAGGATGGCAAAGTGAACAAGGGTATATTTGATATACAGGTTATTGATGTGTACCTTACTAGTGTTTATAGTAGCCCCTGGGTATTTGATACTTGTTCGGTTGCTAAAAATTAGTAACTCGAAACAGGAGTTGCAGAATGAACAAAAACTAGTTAAGGGTGAAGTGACGATGTGTGTTGGAAGTAGTTCCAAGATTGATATGATCATCATCGCACACTCTCTATACTTTCGAGATTAGTGTTAAACCTAAATAAATGTTATTTGGTGTTTGCGTTGAGCATGAATATGATTTGATCATGTTTATTGCAATACGGTTATTCATTTAAGTTAGAGAATAATTGTTGTTCTGTTTACATGAATAAAACCTTCTATGGTCATACACCCAATGAAAATGGTTTGTTGGATCTCGATTGCAGTGATACACATATTCATAATATTGAAGCCAAAAGACGCAAAGTTAATAATGATAGTGCAACTTATTTGTGGCACTGCCGTTTAGGTCATATTGGTGTAAAGCGCATGAAGAAAATCCATGCTGATGGGCTTTTGGAATCACTTGATTATGAATCAGTTGATGCTTGCGAACCATGCCTCATGGGCAAGATGACTAAGACTCCGTTCTCCGGAACAATGGAGCGAGCAACAGACTTGTTGGAAATAATACATACTGATGTATGCAGTCCGATGAGTGTTGAGGCCCGCAACAGGTATCGTTATTTTCTGACCTTCACACATGATTTGAGCAGATATGGGTATATCTACTTGATGAAA
This sequence comes from Triticum aestivum, assembly GCF_018294505.1. Classification (NCBI taxonomy): domain Eukaryota; kingdom Viridiplantae; phylum Streptophyta; class Magnoliopsida; order Poales; family Poaceae; genus Triticum; species Triticum aestivum. The sequence goes on along the minus strand of NC_057808.1, from coordinate 69,097,903 downwards.
CATAAATCTGAAACATTTGAAAAGTTCAAATAATTTCATAGTGAAGTGGAAAATCATCGTAACAAGAAAATAAAGTTTCTACGATCTGATTGTGGAGGAGAATATTTGAGTTACGAGTTTGGTCTTCATTTGAAACAATGCGGAATAGTTTCGCAACTCACGCAACCTGGAACACCACAACATAATGGTGTGTCCGAACATCGTAACCGTACTTTATTAGATATGGTGCAATCTATGATGTCTCTTACCGATTTACCATTATCGTTTTGGGGTTATGCATTAGAGATAGATGCATTCACGTTAAATAGGGCACCATCTAAATCCGTTAAGACGACACTATATGAACCGTGGTTTGGCAAGAAACCAAAGTTGTCATTTGTTAAAGTTTGGAGTTGCAATGCTTATGTGAAAACTTGGATGCTTATGTGAAACCAAAGTCTCCTTTGGCAAGAAACCAAAGTTGTCATTTGTCAACCTTTTCACATAAGCATCGCAACTCCAAACTTTAACAAATGACAACTTTGGTTTCATTCTTAGCAACGAATATTTTGCCTTTGGATCTGTGATTAGAAGGTGTACCCAACAGTCTCCTTTGGGTATCCTATGAAGACGCGTTTCTCCGATTTGGTACTTGGATCGGTCGGATCGTGAAGACGTACGACTACATCAACCGCGTTGTTCTAACGCTTCCGCTTTCGGTCTACGAGGGTAAATGGACACACTCTCCCCTCTCGTTGCTATGCATCACCATGATCTTGCGTGTTCGTAGGAATTTTTTTGAAACTACTACGTTCCCCAACACTTTGGGTCCATAGTTATTAGCTAGATGGCTTCTTCTCTCTTTTTGGTTCTCAATACAAAGTTCTCCTCGATGTTATTGAAGATCTATTCGATGTAATACTTTTTGCGGTGTGTTTGCCGAGATCCGATGAATTGTGGGTTTATGATCAAGATTATCTATGAACAATATTTGATTCTTCTCTGAATTCTTATATGCATGATTTGCTATCTTTGCAAGTCTCTTCGAATTATCAGTTTAGTTTGGCCTACTAGATTGATCTTTCTTGCATTGGGAGAAGTGCTTAGCTTTGGGTTCAATCTTGCGGTGTCCTTTCCCAGTGATAGTAGGGGCAGCAAGGCACGTATTGTATTGTTGCCATCGAGGATAACAAGATGGGGTTTATATCATATTGCTTGAGTTTATCCCTCTACATCATGTCATCTTGCCTAATGTGTTACTCTGTTCTTATGAACTTAATACTCTAGATGCATGCTGGATAGCGGTCGATGTGTGGAGTAATAGTAGTAGATGCAGAATCGTTTCGGTCTACTTGACACGGACGTGATGCCTATGTTCATGATCATGCCTAGATATTCTCATAACTATGTGCTTTTCTATCAATTGCTCGGCAGTAATTTGTTCACCCATCGTAATATATGCTATCTTGAGAGAAGCCACTAGTGAAACCTATGGCCCCCGGGTCTACTTTACATCATATTAGTTTCCCGTCAACTAGCTATTTCTGTCGCCGTTTATTTTGCAATCTTTACTTTTCAATCTATACAAAAAAATACCAAAAATATTTATCTTATTATCTTTATCAGATCTCACTTTTGCAAGTGGCCGTGAAGGAATTGACAACCCCTTTATCGCGTTGGTTGTAAGGTTCTTGATTGTTTGTGCAGGTACTAGGCGATTTGCGTGTAGTCTCCTACTGGATTGATACCTTGGTTCTCAAAAACTGCGGGAAATACTTACGCTACTTTGCTGCATCACCCTTTCCTCTTCAAGGGAAAACCAACGCATGCTCAAGAGGTAGCAAGAAGGATTTCTGGCGCCATTGCCGGGGAGATGTGCACAAGTCAAGACATACTAAGTACCCATCACAAACTCTTATCCCTCGCATTACATTATTTGCCATTTGCCTCTCGTTTTCCTCTCCCCCACTTCAGCTTTGCCTTTTCTTCGCCCCTCTTCTGTTCGTCTTTTTCGTTTGCTTGTGTTGCCATGTGCCTTCTATGTGCTTGCATATTCGCTTGCTAAAAATCTATTGATATGGATCCTCATCCCCTTGCTAATCTTTTTAGAGATCCAATTATGATGAACCAATTGCTAGTGAGTTGTGTGCACTAGATTATCTTTACGAGGTTTTGCTTGAAATCCGTGAATCTGGAAATTGTGATGAAGTACTTTATGAAGTGATTCATGGTATCTTTGAATGAAAAGCATGATTGCAATGATGGTATCATAAATTCTATTAATGTCAGTTGTGCTAATAATATGCAAAACCCTAAGCTTGGGGATGCTAGTTTTGCTATATCCTCTACTTGTTGCAACGATCATGATTGGGTGATTCTTCTTATGATCTTGAAAATTTATTTAAGCCCCATGATGAATATCAGATTGATAATAATGTTTGCAATAATATTGAAAGTGGGTTTGGAAGAGTGTCAACTTTAGATCCCACATATTTGGAGAATGTTCAATCTTATGAAGTTTTTTATAAAAGTGGGTTAGGAGAGGTCATGACTTTAGTTTATGTTAATCCCACTATTTTGGAAGAGTGTCACCTTTGCATACATGTGGATCGTGTTAAGAATATATTTTGCGATAGCTATATTGTTGAATTTGCTTATGATCCTACATGTAATTATTATGAGAGAGGAAAATTTGGTTGTAGAAATTTTCATGTTACTAAACTACCTCTCTTTATGTTGAGATTGCTATTGTTTCTTTCCGCTTCCTTGCATATGCTAGTTTTTGCTTGCCTTGATAATTTGTTTACCTATAAAATGCCTATGCATAGGAAGTATGTTAGACTTAGATGTGTTTTTCACGTGCTATATGATGCTCTCTTTGTGCTTCAATTCTTGTCTTCGTGTGAGCATCATTGAAATCTCAATGCCTAGCTAGGGGCGTTAAACGATAGCGCTTGTTGGGAGGCAACCCAATTTTATTTTTGTTCCTTTATTTTTGTTCCTTTTTAGTAATAAATAATTTATCTAGCCTCTGTTTAGATGTGTTTTTATGTTTTAATTAGTGTTTGTTCCAAGTACAACCTTTCGGAAGACATGGGTGAAGTCTTTGCGATCTTGCTGTAAAAAACAGAAACTTTAGCGCTCACGAGATTAGCTGCCATTTTTTACTGGAGAGTACTTTTATGTTGATTCTTTTTGCAGATGATCAATAGATAAATTCCTCACGTCCAACAATTTATTTCAGAATTTTTTCAGTACTAGAAGTATACGTTTGATATAGATTACTACAGACTGTTCTGTTTTGACAGATTCTATTTTTGTGTGTTGTTTGCTTATTTTGATGAATCTATGGCTAGTATCGGGGGGTATGAACCATAGAGAAGTTGGAATACAGTAGTTTTAACACCAATATAAATAAATAATGAGTTCATTACAGTACCTTAAAGTGGTGGTTTGTTTTCTTACACTAACGGAGCTCATGAGATTTTCTGTTTAAGTTTTGTGTTGTGAAGTTTTCAAGTTTTTGGGTAAAGATTTGATGGATTTCGGAATAAGGAGTGGAAAGAGCATAAGCTTGGGGATTCCCAAGGCACCCCAAGGTAAAATTCAAGGACAACCAAAAGCCTAAGCTTGGGGATGCCCCGGAAGGCATCCCCTCTTTCGTCTTCGTCTATCGGTAACTTTACTTGAGGCTATATTTTTATTCACCACATGATATGTGTTTTGCTTGGGGCGTCCTGTATGATTTGAGTCTTTGCTTTTTAGTTTACCACAATCATCCTTGCTGTACACACCTTTTGGAGAGACACACATGAATCGGAATTTATTAGAATACTCTATGTGCTTGACTTATATCTTTTGAGCTAGATAATTTTTGCTCTAGTGCTTCATTTATATCTTTTTAGAGCACGGTGGTGGTTTTATTTTATAGAAATTATTGATCTCTCATGCTTCACTTATATTATTTTGAGAGTCTTTTAGAACATCATGGTACTTTCCTTTGGCTATAAAATTAGTCCTAATATGATAGGCATCCAAGATGGGTATAATAAAAACTTCCATATAGAGTGCATTGAATACTATGAGAAGTTTGATACTTGATGATTGTTTTGAGATATAAAGATGGTAATATTAGAGTCATGCTAGTTGAGTAATTGTGAATTTGAGAAATACTTGTGTTGAGGTTTGCAAGTCCCGTAGCATGCACGTATGGTAAACGTTGTGTGACAAATTTGAAGCATGAGGTGTTCTTTGATTGTCCTCCTTATGAGTGGCGGTCGGGGACGAGCGATGGTCTTTTCCTACCAATCTATCCCCCTAGGAGCATGCACGTAGTGCTTTATTTTGATGACTTGTAGATTTTTGCAATAAGTATGTGAGTTCTTTATGACTACTGTTGAGTCCATGGATTATACGCACTCTCACCCTTCCATCATTGCTAGCCTCTTCGGTACCGTGCATTGCCCTTTCTCACCTTGAGAGTTGGTGCAAACTTCACCAGTGCATCCAAACCCCGTGATATGATATGCTCTATCACACATAAACCTCCTTATATCTTCCTCAAAACAGCCACCATACCTACCTATTATGGCATTTCCATAGCCATTCCGAGATATATTGCCATGCAACTTTCCACCGTTTCGTTTATTATGACACGCTTCATCATTGTCATATTGCCTTGCTTGATCATGTAGTTGACATCGTATTTGTGGCAAGGCCACCATGCATAATTTTTCATACATTATTATGACACGCTTCATCATTGTCATATTGCCTTGCATGATCATGTAGTTGACATCGTATTTGTGGCAAGGCCACCATGCATAATTTTTCATACATGTCACTCTTGATTCATTGCCCATCCCGGTACACCGCCGGAGGCACTCATATAGAGTCATATTTTGTTCTAGTATCGAGTTGTAAATAAATAGAAGTGTGATGATCATCATTATTAGAGCATTGTCCCGTGTGAGGAAAAAAAGAGAAAGGCCAAAAAAAGAGAAGGCCCAAAAAAGTGAGAGAAAAAGAGAGAAGGGACAATGTTACTATCCTTTTTTCCACACTTGTGCTTCAAAGTAGCACCATGATCTTCATGATAGAGAGTTTCTTATATTGTCACTTTCATATACTAGTGGGAATTTTTCATTATAGAACTTGGCTTGTATATTCCAACAATGGCTTCCTCAAATGCCCTAGGTCTTCGTGAGCAAGCAAGTTGGATGCACACCCACTTAGTTTCTTTTGTTGAGCTTTCATACATCTATAGCTCTAGTGCATCCGTTGCATGGCAATCCCTACTCCTCGCATTGACATCAATTGATGGGCATCTCCATAGCCCGTTGATTAGCCGCGTCGATGTGAGACTTTCTTTTTTTGTCTTCTCCACACAACCTCCATCATCATATTCTATTCCACCCATAGTGCTATGTCCATGGCTCACGCTCGTGTATTGCGTGAAAGTTGAAGAAGTTTGAGAATACTAAAGTATGAAACAATTGCTTGGCTTGTCATCGGGGTTGTGCATGATGAGAGCATTTTGTGTGACGAAAATGAAGCATAGCCTAACTATATGATTCTGTAGGGATGAGCTTTCTTTGGCCATGTTATTTTGAGAAGACATAATTGCTTAGTTAGTATGCTTGAAGTATTATTATTTTTATGTCAATATTAAACTTTTGTCTTGAATCTTTCGGATCTGAACATTCATGCCACAATAAAGAAAATTACATTGAAAATTATGTTAGGTAGCATTCCACATCAAAAATTCTGTTTTTATCATTTACCTACTTGAGGACGAGCAGGAATTAAGCTTGGGGATGCTTGATATGTCTCCAACGTATCTATAATTTTTTTATTGTTCCATGCTATTATATTATCTGTTTTGGATGTTTAATGGGCTTTAATATGCTCTCTTATATTATTTTTGGGACTAACCTATTAACCGAAGGCCCAGTGCAAATTGTTGTTTTTTTGCCTATTTCAGTGTTTCGCAGAAAAGGAATATCAAACGGAATCCAAACGGCACGAAACCTTTGCGAGGATCTTTCTTGGAACAAACGCAATCCAGGAGACTTGGAGTGGAAGTCAAGGAAGCAAGGAGGCGGCCACGAGGCAGGAGGGCGCGCCCAAGGGGGTAGGCGCGCCTCCCACCCTCGTGGGCCCCTCGTAGCTCCACGGACCTACTTCTTTCGCCTATATATACTCTTATACCCTGAAAACATCCAGGGGAGCCACGAAACCACTTTTCCACCACCGCAACCTTCTGTACCCGTGAGATCCCATCTTGGGGCCTTTTCCAGTGATCTGCCGGAGGGGGATTCGATCACGGAGGGCTTCTACATCAACACCATAGCCTCTCCGATGATGTGTGAGTAGTTTACCACAGACCTTTGGGTCCATAGTTATTAGCTAGATGGCTTCTTCTCTCTCTTTGGTTCTCAATACAAAGTTCTCCTCGATGTTCTTGGAGATCTATTCGATGTAATACGTTTTGCAGTGTGTTTGCCGAGATCCGATGAATTGTGGGTTTATGATCAAGATTATCTATGAACAATATTTGATTCTTCTCTGAATTCTTATATGCATGATTTGATATCTTTGCAAGTCTCTTCGAATTATCGGTTTAGTTTGGCCTACTAGATTGATCTTTCTTGCAATGGGAGAAGTGCTTAGCTTTGGGTTCAATCTTGCGGTGCTCGATCCCAGTGATAGAAAGGGAACCGACACGTATTGTATTATTGCCATCGAGGATAAAAAGATGGGGTTTATATCATATTGCTTGATTTTATCCCTCTACATCATGTCATCTTGCCTAATGCGTTACTCTGTTCTTATGAACTTAATACTCTAGATGCATGCTGGACAGCGGTCAATGTGTGGAGTAATAGTAGTAGATGCAGAATCGTTTCGGTCTACTTGACGCGGACGTGATGCCTATGTTCATGATCATGCCTAGATATTCTCATAACTATGCGCTTTTCTATCAATTGCTCGGCAGTAATTTGTTCACCCACCGTAATATATGCTATCTTGAGAGAAGCCACTAGTGAAACCTATGGCCCCGGGTCTACTTTACATCATATTAGTTTCCCGTCAACTAGCTATTTCTGTCGCCGTTTATTTTGCAATCTTTACTTTTCAGTCTATACAACAAAAATACCAAAAATATTTATCTTATTATCTTTATCAGATCTCACTTTTGCAAGTGGCCGTGAAGGGATTGACAACCCCTTTATCGTGTTGGTTGCAAGGTTCTTGATTGTTTGTGCAGGTACTAGGCGATTTGCGTGTAGTCTCCTACTGGATTGATACCTTGGTTCTCAAAAATTGAGGGAAATACTTACGCTACTTTGCTGCATCACCCTTTCCTCTTCAAGAAAAACCAACGCATGCTTAAGAGGTAGCAGCCGGCCGTGGAACATTGACCATCTTCGACCTTACTATACTTGAGCCACCGGCTCTTGTGATGTACATATCTTGACACTGTATATATTATGATGAATATAATAAAGCCGACATCCCTGATAATTCAGGGCCTCTGTCGTTTCATTTTTCAAAAATAATGAGTCTTTATTGTCACTTCATATCATCACTTGGGGGCTTCTTGCTCATTGAGCATAGCTATGACTACCCTCTTGATCCGGCTTGTACGCCATGATTACTAAATACTTGGGGGCTTCCTGCTCATTGAGCATGGCTGTGATTACCCTATTCATCCGGCTTGTACGCCTGGAATGAAATATTACTTGGGGGCTCTTTGTTCAACGGACAAGAGTTTTTATTACCCTTGTAATAGGCTTGGCAGCCAGGCTTGGAAGCCAGGTGAATTCACCAAAAAACCCGGGTTATCCTGCCTTTAAGTCTGCCACTCCGCCCAGGTTGACTGGAATGACTCGCCGTACTTTTGACAAGTCAATCTTATACAAACCCTGAACTTGTCAAAGTTAAAACGACGATTAGTCATGTGAGGCCCGGCTTATAAGGTTGAGTGAAGGTTTAACTCAGTGGCTGTGCGGCCCTTTGAAAGCACTTGATTTGAAGGTTTGGCAGCCTATGAAAGCCTTGTTTTTTTCTGTTGATTTATATTTGATTTGAGTATTTTGTGACATGTTGATACATGGTTGAAAACCAATGAGGGCTATGATGCCTTATGGTTCACATATGAATCTATCCGGAGTTTGTTAACCCGGCCTGGCTTTGGACTATAAGTCGCCAGTGTATAATGATCTTATATACTTAGAAGCGATGTGCTCTAAGTTTTGGGATATTAATCCTTGCTACATACGGCGTTGTAAGCCGGCGGTATATGTCAATTGAACAAGGCATTATGCGCTCAATCTTTTGGGTTGTAACCCTCACTGAACAGGTATGATAAGCCGGCAGTATGAGCAAATATCACAGGTATGATATTTTGTTATAATTATATAAGGTTATGATTGAACCGGCCCTGGTTATGGACTGTCTTAGTCACCAGTGGTTTTTATATAGGGTGTTGTGACCCGCCCTGGGGTAAACCGCCGGGGTACTTGTGATCTGTTTTGTGTGCAGGTAAAATAATAAATCTAGCATACATAGTTGATGAAATCATGAGCATAAGTGGCCGAGCTTCAATTGGTAAAGCGGCAGTGTCATGCAAAACAAAACATGCACGATGGCATGGCAGATCCAGAGTTTAACTAGCCTATTACAAGGCATCTGATGGCCCAACAAGAATAAGTGTTTTGAAGCTGTCAACACAGCAAAGTATTCTGCTTAATAAACCGGCTTATGATTGTTGGTGGGTTGAAGCCTCCGGGTCTTCCCGCACCTCTTCTTCATCTTCAGCTCCTTGCTTATCCATCAGCTGGAAGTCAGGTGTAGCCCAGTTGATACCGGTCAACGCTCTAAACACAGCTTCATCATCAATAAGATTTGATGGATCAATGTCAGGAGCAAAGGTGTGCTTACGAATCGGCGGGATGAGATCTGTTGGCTCGTGAACCGGCGCGCTCACTCTCTTGTTTTCAGCATCATAAGCCGCCTGATATGTGGATAGACTGGTTTCATCAACCAGCTTGCTTGCTAAAGGACGCATGGCTCTTGCTATTTCTGCAAAATCATCAGCACTGAAGGCAGATCCGTCTTCTTTAACACTAGGGCAGCCGTTGGCCAAATCCTCAGGGTCAAGATCGGCTTGCCATGCCTTTGCCCGGCTTAAGGCAGTCAAGGCGCCAGCTCTGGCAGCTCCCCATTTTAAATCATCGATCCTTTTGGGCAGCACGGATAACTGCTTCAGTGTATCTTTGATAAGCGTTGAGGGAGATTTCTTGTGTAGCGTAGCAGCAATGGTTCGTTGGGCACTAGTATATAACTGTTCTAGAAGAGTGTAGACAGCCTTAAGCTGGATGCGCATATCTGAGCCCAATTTAGCGCTCCGCGAACCTATATCAGCAAAGTTATGAGTAAGCCGGCAGATGTTTACAATATGATTCTTAAGGTACAAGGGAGACATGTTTTTTCTACTTACCAAAGATGGCTGATGACATGATATTAATCTGTTGCTTTAAGCCGGATAACTCTTCAGTCACCGGCTTAAGTGCCGATTCAACATCATCAGCTCTCTTTAGTAGAGCCGCCTTTTCAGTTTCCCAGCCATCTTTTTCAACATTGAAATTTTGCTTCAGCTGTTCAAAATTCTCCAAAGCAGTTTTTAATTCTGCTTTGGCCTTGGATGTCTTGGCTTGCTGAGTTTTCACGTTGGCCTTCATATCATTCAGTCGTGCATCCTTTTCGGTCAGTTCAGCCTGTGATATACGCAAACATGAAAGGTGTTATGATCATGATGATTTGTGAAGTCCCAAGCACAATACAAGTATTATACTTGGCACTTGGGCGCTAATGTCTATTGCTTCTGAAAACTTTCTAAAGTCCCAAGCACAATACACGTATTATACTTGGCACTTGGGGGCTAATGCATATTGCTCTTTATTAAGACAGATTTATCTGCTGACCCGGACAAATGATATGATTCGGTTTAAAAAGTCTACAAGCTGGAATATTGGTTTTTGGCAGGATGCTTAGTCCCGGTTTATTCATGACTGATTAAGCCGGCCCTTGGGGGCTACAGATGCAATATTGATTTTTGCTACTTCAAGTCCCGGCTTAACATACATATTAAGCCGGCCCTTGGGGGCTACACATGCAAAGTTGACGTACTGATATTATAAGTCCCGGTTCATATTGAAAGCATAAACCGGTCCTTGGGGGCTACTAGATTTGATCTATGCAACTATTGAAGTTTACATCACATTCTATTCTATCACGTCCCATAAACTTGGCGGCTAATGGAAGTATATTAATATACAAAGAAGTTGCAGCATTTACATCATACCGCTCCTTCATCAGGTTTACTAAGCCGACATCAAAGTCAGGGCTTGTGTATAGACGGTTCAAATAGCCAGAGTGGATGTCTTGGGCATTGAACTGGGCATAGCTATCCAAGTCTACCTTCCACTTGCCTTTATCTTCAGCAGAAATTTCTTCCTTGGCGTTGTGCTTTGATAAGACAGTGGGGTTACCCGGTGCTGTGTAACCAAACCCAGTAACCACAACATCGTCAGTTTTTTCTTCGGCGGGCTTAGCTGGGCTCGGCGGCTTAGAAATCACCGGTTTAACATCCATATGGTCTATGGAGGCTTCATGGGCTTCTGGTGGTGGGTCATCAATGGTGGCTTCCGCAATTGGATGAGAAGACTCTGGTTGTTGTTTCTCTGGCTCAGACGGATTGGCATCGTCGACTGTCTTATTCAGCTTCGCATTTTTGCTGGGTTTGTCCTGGCCCCTGAAAAATAAGAAGTGTAAAGAGGTCAGTATAATGGTCAGGCATAAGGTGTGAATGATTAAAATATACCCTTACCCAGGTACAGTCTTGAAAGTCGGGATTTGAGTTCTCGTTGATTCGCCAGAGGAGGAATGAGAAGTCCCCTGATAGTTGGAATCAGACGGGTTAAGAGGTTGTCGGAAATGACCCACCTTGGGATAAAGTATATCAGAAATATGAGAGACCTCTGGGCAGCGTTTGCGAACCGGCGTGTTCGGTAAGCCGGAAGAAGTGATTACACCACTGCTATGCCGGGTGGTACGACGAGCTTCGTGTTGCTGTTTCTTCAAAAGAAAGTTGGGATCCAAGTGAGCTAGAGGGTGAGAAAAGCTTACTTTCTAGCTTGCTTGTCAGGTTTTCTGTGTTGGCAGAGGTTCTGAGCCGGAGGAAAGAATAATTACCTCTGCGTCATCTGCACGGCTGGCCTCTACGTTGTCCTCATAACAATCATTGTCAATGAGATGTATAAAAAAGGAGCCAAGAGAGTCAAGTTCTACCTCTGACTCATTATCATCATCGTCATCATCAATATTTAACTCGGCGGACTCGGTGGTCTTCTTCTTGGCAGGCCTTGGTTTTAGTACGAGCCGGTTTAGCCGGCTTATCTTGCGGTTTCTTCTTCCAAAATGGAGAATCGGCCTGTTGAAATCAAAAAGGGTCATAAGTGGGCATAATCACTGAAAAAGTTGTTGAACGGAAGGTGTGCAACACTTACGGCTGGCGGCTTATTGAAGGTACTGAAAGGACTAAGCCTGTTTTGCTGCATTCCTTTAAAGATTCATTCAGCAACTTTTTAGTGGCTTCATTAATTTCTGCATCAGACAGTTGATGTCGCAGTGGCGCTGAGGATCTTTTAAATTGTTAGTATATTCGCACATTAAGCAGGGGTGACGGCTTAATGGTAAGATGCTCCAAGACACCCAGCACCAGACAAGGTCGACGCCAGTTAAGCCATTGGCCATAAAGGCTCTGAGCTTTGAAAATGATGGTGCATATTTAGCCCGCTCCTTTGCACTGAGCCGTGAGGGGAGTGGATGTGTGCTGCTAAGCCGGTGATCACGGTAACCCGGTAAAGGATTCTCGTCGGCTGGAGATGTGTCTTAACAGTAGAACCAAGTTTGTTTCCAGTCTTTGGGGTGACTTGGCGGCTTAGCATAGGGAAAGCTGACTTCTTTCCTCTTTTGAATTGAAACCCCACCGAGTTTAGTGTTGGGTCCATCAACAAACTATGTCTGGCGGTTTAAATAGTAAAACCCTTTGAATAAATCAACTGTGGGCTCCTCTTGAAGATAAGCTTCACAAAACACTTGGAAATTGCAAATGTGGACACGGAGTTGGGTTCGATATCTTGAGGGTGAAGTTGGAAAAAATGAAGCACATCACGAAAAAACTTTGAGCCGGGTGGGCTGAACCCCTGACTCAGGTGATCGGTGAAAACAATCACTTCTCCGTCCTTGGGTTTAGGAGGATTTTCTTCACCAGGGACCCTCCAGTGAATGACCTCTTTTTTGGCTAAAGCACCAATTGCAACGTGGTTGTTCAAGTCTTCTTCAGTGACCCGGGATTGGACCCAGTTGCAAGAAGTATATGTCTTAGCCATTTTTCGATGAGCTGAAAGAAAGATTGTGCCGTTTCAAGATATATGATTAAGTCGGCTGGCGATTTAAAGGGTGAATAACAATGAAGCATGCATAAGTGGTAAACCGGAAGATGGCATTGAAGTTATAAAGATGAGCTATTGGTGGCTTAAGAGGGGACTAATGATACCTGGCGGGTTACGGTTTCTGAGTTAAGCCACCCACACAATTTTTGATTTACAGATCTGAGAGTGGCAAAATTGCTAAGTGTTGGAAAACAGATTTCACAGATTGATGCTATGATTTTGGATCTATGACACTTCAGATAAAGGAAAAATATCTAGACCTAAAATGGCAGTACCTAAGCAGTTCATGTGTCCAGATCGGATTTCTTATACAAAAGGAGATGCTCTAATAGCAAAACTGAGTGCTACGACTGTCACCACGCAGGAGGGATACCAAGTTTGAATCAAAAATCACAAGCTACAACGAAGAACGAAGATGAAATCCGACGAGAAACCCTAACGGGATCTATGGGAAAAGAAGGAGGAGAACTCACCAGAGCTGTTGAACAGTGGAGGCGCGCGGACGAACTCTGGTCGATTCAGGTTGATGAAGCGGCCGTTGTTGAGGCTGTGGCAAAGGTTGACGGTGGCGGCGGAGCTCGGGCACTGAGGCGACGCGAGGTGGAAGACAGAGACGAGGAGGCAAGGGGGAAAGTGAATGGGACCCCTGACCCTATTTATAAACGTCGAAAGGATAAGTGGCACGCGCGGGAATTGAGGAGGCTGAAAAATGGATATGTGACAGCGCAGACGCCTCGATTTTCGGGAGCTTATTAAAAGAGAAGGTATATTAATATTTGGGCCTTGTGTAATATTAATGACAGGTGACGTCACGGCGGGTTACTACGATCTTAAAAGATGACGTCACGGCGGGTTACAGGGCCTCGTAAGAATAAAAGAAGGATTTTTTCTAAGTGTTGAAGATTGATATGAACAAGTTCAAATCAACATGGGGCCTAATGTTGGGGATATAACTATTGGGTATGACCCGCCCAGGAGGGGCCGGGTTATACCGATAGTGGTTTGTTATGAAAAAGCCCATAAAGATGTTGAAGATGGTGGTTCACGAAGCAGGCTTACTGAAGGCCCAAAACCCAAAGGCGACTTAAGGCCCAACAGGTGTAAACCGTCATATATGTATGACTTGTATTATAAGGCATGTATAGTTAGTCACCGAGCCGGACACGTTGTGTATGAGCCGGCCGGGACTCCATGAGCCGTTGGGCGTCAACCTGTGTATATAAAGGGGCGACCCGATGGCGGTTTAGGACAAGAGACAACAGATCGAAAGCTAGCTCAAGCGTATTCGCTCCCTGGTAATCGAAACATAAGCAATACCACCTCAAACTGGATTAGGCCTTTACCTTCACCGCAAGAGGCTGAACCAGTATAAACTCCTTGTGTCCTTTGTCCCATTTAAACCCTCTAAGCTAACCTAGTTGCAATGGCTCCATGACTAAGTCCTTCTGCTAGGACATCTGCCGTGACAATTCCACGACACTAGGCATTTAATGTCCATAATTTAAATCCGAACTACAACTACAACTACATGCTCCAGTGCACCAAAATGGCTAGAAAAAACGTACATGTTTCCTTGGGGTGCATGTTTTAGGTCCCATGGAACAAATGGGAACGAATTCAACCATCTCGCCGTCCTGGCTTGGCCACAAACATTGCGAATCTCGGTTTTTAAATCTCTGTAAATCCAAAACTCACCAGGAAATCATGAAACTTGGCATGGTGTCACTACATGGTACATATAATTGTCCAATTTGGGCGAAGCTATATTACAAGCCTCTTAAAACCGGAGCCTGCCGCAACCCTCGTGGTTCCGGTAGGGAAACATGCCCCTCTTGTGGGCGAAACGATAATCGCTGCCTCTTCTCGCCTTGAACTTTGTTTTCTACAGGCAACATAGAATAACAGGAGTGTCGGGCTGAAATTTGAAACTGTTTAGGGTTTGTTTGGCCATTGTATATATATTACTAATTACTAAGTTTTCTACGCATTTAATGTGGTCCATAATTCAAATTTGAACTACAAGCACATGCTCCAGTCAAGCAAAATGGGTGGGAAATCGTACATGTGTCATTGGGTGCATGTTGAGGTCTCATTTAAGGAATGGGAATGAATTACAAACTTGTCGTCGTCCTAAAACATTGAGAATCTCGGTTTTTAAATCCTAGTAAATCAAAAACTCACCCAAAAAACATGAAACTTGGCATGGTTTCATGACATGGCACATATATGCCGTGGTAAAAAAATTATCCAGTTTGAGAAGAGGCGCACACATTAGTAGCCAACGTATTCCTTTTTGAAACAAAAAGCAGACACATTAATATCGCAAACGGTTGTATTATATTAACCGTGTCGAAATTTAACCATACTCGGTGGCGTGCGTGCATCTGTTTGATTAGACGGGACGAGCGCGAGAAGTCCGCCGTGCAGGCTCGACAGGATGCGTGCGAGCAGTCCGCCGCGCAGGCTCGACGGGACGCGTGCATCCTGTCCACCTCGCAGGCTCGACGGGACACGTGCTAGCAGCAAGGCCGCCCATGCTCACCGGGAAGCGAGCTCTTTGGCCTCCATGCACCAGCCGCCGCTCGCCTCGCTCACAACTTCTCCATTAATGGGTTAATTAAAGCACCTGGACGGAGGGTGTTTGCTTGTGATCCCATGGCGGCATTTGCTTTGTTCATGTTTTCAACTTGTATTCCGCCCTAATTTAAATTGCCACATAGGGCAACGGATAATACGACCACAAATAAAATGGCAACGGATAATACGATGGCAAATTTACAATGGCGCAGATAATAATTGTCTTACATATTTCAGATAATTTAAAATGCCACATGCGGCAAAGCCCGGAAGACACGGGGGCAAGAGAAGAAGGAAATTGTAGAGAACGATCTGGGTCGCAACTGTCTCTACTCGTTGATGGATCGCCGGGCGACGAAATCTTTCAGCTCCTTCTTTAATTCATCACGACTTTGCTTGAAAGCAGCCACGGATTCCTCCACCTCCTGCTTGCGCTCAATCCGGAGCTTCCTCAAGCCACCCATCAGTTCCTCGACGACCGCTTTCAGTGTCATCTCGGAGGCACTGCTTTGCTCATGCAGCATCTTCCAGCCGGCGGCCTCCTCCTCCTTCTCCGCGACCAACTTGAGGAGCTTCGCATTGTCACCCATGAGTTGCTCGACGAGGCCGGTCACCTTGTCAACCGAGGCATCGCTGATCTTGAGCAGCTTCATCAAGCCATCGACCAGCTCCTGCTGCATAGTGACGCCAGCGAGAAGGTCGTCGTCGCCGGCGAAGGACTTCAGGAACGCCGGCTCGTCGCGATGACCGACGCCGCGAATGCACTTGTGAGAGCCCTCGCGTGCCCGTGAGAGCTCGTTCGAGGGCTCCGCGGTGCGCCGGGACATCTCTGTTGCGGCTACGGCTTCGCGGCGGGACCTCTCTAGTGCTTCCGCGACCTTGGTCTTTGCTGCCTGGTTATATGTCCGCCCTAAACTCCTCCTACCGGTCATGGCGGAATGACTTGACAGGAAAGACCAGTTCTGTGGGTGATGAGGAGAGGAACTGTGAAGTAATTTTCGAGTGGGTAGTTTTTATAGCCCAGTGCTAAGTGTGAACACATATTAGTTTGATAGGTGTGAACAGATTTGCAATTACTTATTGCGTTGTAATCTGCAATGTGACGAGAAACAAGGTCAAAAATTATTGATGGCAGAACGTTGACCACGTGGTTGCTCGCCGTTGAGGTGACCGCGGCACACTCTGCTCACGTCCGTTCGTGTGTTTTGCTCGCCATTGAGGCGGCCGCGGCGCGCTCCGCTCTGGCGTTCCTACGTGTGCTCTGCTCGCCGTTGAGGCGAATTTACAATGGCAATGGTTAATAATTCTTAATAATTGTCTTACATATTTTGGATAATTTCAAATGCCACATGCCGCAAGGCCCAGAACACTCACGACCTACATAGGCATACAATTATAATAATATATAAGCTAAAAGGCTGAACTGGCGGCCTTCCGACGATGGTCTTCTCGGACTCCATGATCAGCATAGCACCCTTGCGGCCGTTCACTCCAAGTGTCCTGACCCGCCTCTGCCTACGGAGTTGCTGGCGATGGGAGGCTCTTCGGGCTGCTGGGCCTCTTCCAGAAGAGCTTGACAACGTGCAATCGCGCACATGACAACTCCGCGGAACCGCGCCATTTCCATGTCTCTAGCCTGGTAGCAAATTCCGTCCATCACCTGCATCCTCAAGATATCACGTTGGCGATGTTCTACTTCGTCGGGGACGTCAACTCCGCCAAGGATGCGCTCAAGCCTGGCCACCACATCATCGGGATCGAGGTTGACATGGCTGTCGCGGGCAATGATGAAGCCGCAGGCTGCCTGTGTGTTGACTGAATCGTAGAGGTCCTCTGCCCATTCCTTGCGGGGCATCAGGCTCTCGTTGAGCACTGGTGATGGCGGCTCTTCGAGTTGGTCGTCGATCATGCCGCCGAGTAGCTCTGGATCTTTTGCATGGTGGATGGCAAAATGCTCATCACACCTCCTCTACAATATGTCGATTGTGCTCCCAAGGACTGTCACACCGATATCGCTGCCGATGGGCCATGGTGCCTGCACCGGCCGATGAAGCTCTTGCTCCCCGACCTGCTCCGGCTCGTTCTCCTTGCTGAAGATGTAACGCAGGTAGACGTCGACGTCGAAGCTTTGGTCGTTGCCTGGCATGCTTGGAATAACTAATGGTAGATGGGTGAGGACTAGATCTGCGCAGAGTGTCGCGGCGGTGCGTTGCCGCCTGGGTTATATGCAGCAAGCCGTTAGCTGGTGGCGGGAAACCGGTGAGGGAAGAGGCGTGGATTTTACAATTCACCCATGTGGAGTGCGGGAAGCATTCACTGAAGCGCGGGAAGCATTCGTTGGAGCGCGGGAAGCATTCGCTGAAGCGCGGGGAGACTAAGTGGAGCACACACACAACCCGAATACCGTATCCGGTGCCACGTGTTATTTATCACACAAGTGTTAACATAAGGAAACGTATGTGTAACTTACTAATCATCGCACACGAGTAATCGCAGACGCATCGTGTGCGATACTCCTAGCCACCGCAAGCAACTAGTTTGCATTTTTCAAAGTTTTTTGTACACACAGAATCACACACAAACTAACTGTATTAACCGTCTGTGTTGTAATTTCTCATCGCAAACAGTTCATCCGAGTCGGTTGTTTGCCACGTATCTCACACATCTTGTTAAGTTGAACCGTTTCTATTGTGTTCGCTAATCGAAAACAGTTCATTCGAGTGAACCATATGCCCTATATCACACACACCTTGATCTGGCTAATCGTTTCTGTTGCACTCCCTAATAGCAAACAGTTCATCGGAGCGAACTGTATGTCGTATATCGCGCACACATTGATATGGCTGCCCGTTTCTGTTGTTCTGCCTCATCGCAAACAGTTCGAACGGGTTAACCGTGTGCCCTGAATCGTACATGCAACTAAAATCTAAACCGTGTTTGATGCATCCTCCATCGCAAATGTTTTGCACATTTTTTACGGTTTTTTACACCACTGTTTACGATTAATGCATCGCACACAGTTTCGTCGAAGGGTCTCTGATTGTAGTGTCACGTTAGCAGCAACCTGCAGTAGTGCTTTGCTGGTATGTCCAGACGGTCGACGGCTCTATACAAAGATGGCCACTATATAGAACTTGCCGGGTATGCGGTTGGTTAAGAAGACAAGGAAAGAATAGCTACTCTAGGCTCTGGAGCCACTGGATCGTATTGCAAGATGTATGCTTCTGATAACATTGTGGATGATATGGTTCCTTCGAAACGAAGTGGTGCATAATAAACCTGCTCCGCCACTTGATGTCTCGGCTCGGTTCCTTCAGAGCTACTTGGACTGGATAATTGGCCTTAAATTGAACCCGAAGGCTGATTCATGCAAAGGGAAGACAATAATCATGTTTGATCCAGCTGCCAGAAAGAACAGTAGTCCATCAGTGGACGCTGCTCCTAGGTGGTTTCCGCAGCGATGGGGTGGGTTAAGTTAAATTGTGCTAGATCATATGGCGTGGATGGATGAGCGGGTGCAGGCATGATCCTCAAGAATGAAGCAGGTGCCGTTATTTTTTCTCCATGTAGGAAGCTTACTCATGTCGCGATGCTCTGGAAACAGAGTTATGTGCCTGCAAGGTGGGCCTTTCTCGTGCCATGCAAATAAATAGGGTTAATTAGTTTGGTTTGTGTCCACAACTTGGTGCCTGGGAAAAAAATGTTGGCTGGCATGGACTTGATTTCCTGGTGAATTGTTGCATGGTCAAGAAGCCTGGTAGGAAGGGTGTTTGGTTTTAGGCCTGACCTGGAGACTTGTTAGACTTAAAAAATTAATTTATGAGCCCATCTACCGAGAAAATCTCCATACTTGAAACGCCAGGCATCTATCATTGCTCTCCAAGCATGGGAATTCTAACGCTAGGACCAGGCTAACCCCTTTGCCTAGCTCCTCTTCCAGGCTAATCACACATGTACTTTTCCATGCCAGGCAACGTCAGGCATATTCAGGACATCAACCAAACAAGCTCCAGGCTACATCCAGGCACGCTCCAGGCCAGGCCAGTATTTACGAGGACTCGAACCAAACTAGCCTATAATCTTCCTATACCGATCGAGCTTAGTTTGACTAGTACAGCGAAGATGATCCAGAGCAAGGAAGAGGATAGATCTTTATACGCCTACCTAGTGTGTGAAGTCATGAAGCCGCTCAGTAGATGTAATTTGTATTACTCATAACCTACTCACTAAGAATAGACCTAGTGCTTCTTTGGCAAACTTTGCTAGACTAGGTAGGAAGTGTGGCTTGCCGCATCCGGCAGCACCGCTGCCGGCTATAGTCATATCCAACTCGGTAATACAATTAATTGCTAATATAGAAAATAGCATAATGTAGTTGTGTTTATAGATCTAATATATGAAGTTTAGATCAGAAGCATTGCATCGATACATACACATTCAATACATAGCAATTGGTCCAGCAAAAAACAAAAGGTTTCAGTCCAAAAGCAAGCTATACATATTTAGTACGTAGCAGTTGGTTCACGCAACTACAAAAGGTCCTCGACTTCCTTGTCATTACATACCATATTATAGGTAAATAAAGTATGAATTGAATCCTGGACAGCAGTTTAGATAACTCAGTACCAAGTTCCATGCATTTAGACAGAGGTCGACGTGATTCGTTATTACATACCGCGTCTACCAAAAGAGAGCACAAATTCAGGCTTGTACCTATAGGGAAGATAATTTTACCAGGACAGATAGTGTTACGTAGTCCAAATAGAGGCAAAGTGCATATGGCAACAAGCTTATAAGAGGCATAGGAATGAAGCGTGTCTTTCGAGATTCATAATGACAGTCGATAGCTAAAGAGAAGAGCAGATATGCTGCTTAAATACTGATATATTCTGTAGCTGCCATAGGAAATAATTTTAGAAACTGGCTTACATGCGATCCGTGCATTTAGTCTTTAAAGACTAAAGTGCTGCGGGCAGTAGGCTGGGACTTTGGTTTTTGGGCATGTGGTCTGTTTCACTAGGAAAGCAACAAACATGAGTAATGCATATAGTTGTAAAAGTCTGAAGAGTACGAGGGAGAGTATGTTACTCGTTTGATGTTTCTTCGTTTGGTGGCAGTGAGCCCGCAGTTTCGGTGAGGCCATCCTAGAGGTCAATGTTCATTTGTATGTAAGATGATATGTTGTTTTACAGTAATGCGAGTGAAAAGCTAACCAATACTGTGATTACCACTAATTGACACTTTTAGCTGCTGGAGTGTGATGACCCACAAGTACAGGGGATCAATTGTAGCTCTTTTCGATAAGTAAGAGTGTCGAACCCAACGAGGAGCAGAAGGAAATGACAAGTGGTTTTCAGCAAGGTAATGTCTGCAAGTGCCGAAATTGTAAGTAACAGAGTAGTTTGATAGCAAGATATTTTCTAATGAGCAAGTAATGATAGTAGTAACAAAAGTGCAGCAAGGTAGCCCAATCCTTTTCAGGCAAAGGATAGGCCAAAACGGTCTCTTATAGTAAGCAAAGCGTTCTTGAGGGTACACAGGAATTTCATCTAGTCACTTTCATCATGTTGGTTCGATTTATGTTCGCTACTTTGATAATTTGATATGTGGGTGGACCGGTGCTTAGGTGTTGTTCTTACTTGAACAAACCTCCTACTTATGGTTAACCCTCCCACAAGCATCCACAACTACGAGAAAAGTATTAAGAATAAATTCTAACCATAGCATTAAACTTTTGGATCCAATCAGATCCTTACAGAATAGCGCATAAACTAGGGTTTAAGCTTCTGTCACTCTCACAACCCATCATCTAATAACTACTCCACATTGCATTCCCTTAGGCCCAAATATGGTGAAGTGTCATGTAGTCGACGTTCACATGACACCACTAAGGGAATCAGAACATACATACTATCAAAATATCGAACACATATAAAGTTCACATGATTACTTGCAACATGATTTCCACCGTGACCTCAAGAACAAAAGTAACTACTCACAAATGATAATCATGCAAAAGATCAGAGGGGTATTAAATATCATAATGGATCTGAACATATAATCTTCCACCAAATAAACCATATAGTAATCAACTACAAGATGTAATCAACACTACTAGTCACCCACAAGCACCAATCTATAGTTCCGGTACAAAGATTGAACACAAGAGATGAACTAGGGTTTGAGATGAGATGGTGTTGTCGAAGATGTTGATGAAGATTGCCCTCCCCAAGATGGGAGAGTTGTTGGTGATGATGATGACAATGATTTCCCCCTCCGGGAGGGAAGTTCCCCCGGCGGAATCGCTACGCCGGAGGGCAAAAGTGCTCCTGCCCAAGTTCCGCCTCGAGACGGCGGCGCTTCGTCCCGAAAGTCCTCTCCTTATTTTTTCTAGGTCAAAATGACTTATATACCAGAAGATGGGCACCGGAGGTGGGACTGGATGAGCACAACCCACCAGGGCGCGCCTGGGGGCCCAGGCGCGCCCTGGTGTCTTGTGCTAACCAGGGTGGCCCCCTCCGGTACTTATTTGCTCCAATATTCCTCATTTATTCCATAAAAATTCTCCGTAAAGTTTTAGCTTGTTTGGAGTTGTGCAGAATAGGTAGCCTGACGTAGCTTTTCCAGGTCCAGATTTCTAACTGCCAGAATTCTCCCTCTTTGTGTGTACCTTGCATATTATGAGAGAAAAGGCATTAGAATTACTCCAAGAAACATTATTATGCATAAAAACATCATAAATAACAGTAGGAAAACATGATGCAAAATGGACGTATCAGAGTGTTATCGTCACTGCTCTCCGAATGAGTGCCTTCTTTTGTCATGGTCAAAGAGGCGAGTTGTTTCTGAAAGGATTGCGCACGATCATATAGCACTGATGACCTGCTTAGCTTTGAGTTGTCTTTGGCATTTCTTGAGCTCCACCGAGTTGGCATCATCTATTGTAATTATGCCCATGGTCAGTAGATAGGCTAAAGCAACAGAACATGTTGATTCAGTAGCATTGCTGGCAAGCTGAGTTGATTCTCCATAAAATTCCTGTTGATTTGGCGATATGCTTTTGTTGTGGGGTCGGAGATCGATTTTCACCGATGCCATTACTATGGCGTCATCAAAATTAGCAAGTTCGAATGCATGAATTGTACCCTCGCCTTCCGATGATGGTAACACAGATAGCAGAGAGCTATATTCATTGAAAAGGTAAAATAATCTATTAGGTTAATTGGGCGTGTTACCATTAGTAACCCAGTAACAATATAATTGAAGGTGATTAAAAGCAGAACATAAATAAGAAAAATCTAATAAATATTTAAAGTAGAGTGAAAATAACTCAAAGCAAGGCATGATACCTTCTATAGTCTTAATTGTTGGACAGATAAAATAGGACCAGGAGTACATTATGAAGGAAAGGACTGATGTACATTGGTATTAAGCATAGTTTGCAAGGAAAGATATAAATGTGGTACATATGTTTTTACCAATAATAACAATGGGGTATGTGCATGATACTGAATAGCATCCAGTCTGTCTGGTAGCACCAAGGTAGGATACACATATATTTAGACTACAATAGGCAAGGGGTTGGCATTCTTATATAGACATTGACTGCCTGATATGACCCATCCAGAGCACACATAATGTCCAATAGGGGCAGAACAGATGCATATTTGCACCAACTCAGAAAGCCTGGAGATACACCAAAAGCACCTTATTTTCTCTTATGGCCGATTCATTAAGCATTATCGTCATTGAGGAAGTCTTCATCATTGAAGTGGCTTGCACCATAGTCACCTTCAGTAGAATTAGATGGGCAGTAAGCAGGGAATTCATCATATGTTGAGCAGTCAAACTCTGCATCAAATGGATAGATGCCTATGGCCTGGACCGCATCAGTTGCCATCATAGACAGGTGGTCAAGGTTCTCGACTTCTTGAATAATACTACAGAAACCGTAGGTTACATCGCCTGTAGCAGCAGCAGAAGAACCTGAAGGCAGATAGTTGAATGCAACTTTGCCAATACGATCTCCAGAATCAAGTATGTCATCTGCAAATGAACCCCATTGTTTGCTTAGGCTCCTGGCATGTAGGTCCTTCTCCGCCTTTCTCTCCAGTCTTGATTCTGTGTCCTTATCATCGATATTGCGTGGGAGGGGTCCCATCTCATCCTTCATATTTTTCACTTGTGGGCAATCAAACTCAATCTCTCATGGTGCCCACGAGACATCTCAGACACTCAGTAGCAGCACTTTGCATGGCCTCATTAACATCAGCAGCTGGTTCGCCATAATTTTTTATCAGTTCCAATGAATGCCACAAGTAGACAGTAGCACCCTTAAACACGATGGCACACGCAAGTCATGCACTTTGCATTGGGCAAACCCATCTCAGCAAGAACAGCATTGAGAACGACCTTGGGATGACCTTGATAGCATCCTTCCCTTTAAGAATATAGTGCATTTAGTAGAAGAAGGTAAACATGTGTATACCTACTTATGAATAACCGATCTTATAAGAAAATGGGAATGAACAGAACAATATAAGTTTCAGTACTCGACACATAACATAATCCTGTTTGTGCTCCAAGCATACCACAATCCATTGCAATAATCCTGAATGCGCGATTACCCAAGAAATATCAATATGTGCATTCAAGAATATTCATGACATGGATCTTACTAGGATAAACCAAACATGGAGGAGCTAGCAAGGGACGCATCCATGAGAGGTGTGGATAGAGAAAATGTTGACTGCCCTACGATTGTTTAGTGACCTAATCATGCAAACAACACATGCATACATGTCAAACCTATGGTGATATCACATACATGTCAAACTGTGCCCAAAAAACCTTTTTGGAAAGAGTTAATGTAAACTCAAGTAAATCTCTCTTCAAAGGCGAACCTTTGCTCTATGACATCAATCATTAGGATATACTTTCCTATCACTTACAAAGGTGCAGGGGAAGCTCCCCTGCCTAAGGATGCATACCTAACATAGCAGAAGACGGTGCCACACAAATAAATATATCACAATCCCTCTGATTGCAAAATCATAGATTTCAGTGGTAGTGGCATCAGTAAAACCGGTGGATTGTTATTAGAACATCGGAGGGCCTATTTAAATTCAAAAGAAATGGCTATAGTATGAGCACATTTAAGATCTGAAAACTCAAAAACAAATTCCACTTGTCCATTAAACTCTAATGAATTACATGCTTTCACCTCCACATCAGTTCTCACATGGTATAAAAAGATCAAAAATTGTGTGCAAGTACTATATTAAGTGTTGTTTTACCACTAACTTTATTACAAAGCTCGAGGAGGCCTCCACCAGCATTGTGGAATGAATAAATTTATCATAGGCACTACATAATAGCAAATCTTGGAGATGCATCTCTCACTCCACTTTCTTATAAGTGCTTCTCAAATTACAATTGTTTGTGGCAAGACACCCTTCATATCCCACACAACCAAGCTATACCCATATCTTCATTCAGAGCCCGTAAGCATTCAGATAAAGGTATTTACCATTTTTCTTAATGCATAAGAAGCTAAATCAATATATTTGCAAAAGAGACAAAAAGAATTCAGTAAACATGCAACTTTTCTGATCAGAACAATCATGGCATCATAAGCACAAAATGTTTCAGAGCAATGTACAAAAGATAAAAGACTACAATCCAAGGGAAAAGGAAAACCAATTTAAGGTTGAAGCTATCAATTTAAGTATCTAACCAACGATGTTAGCTATAACGTTTTGGGATGCAACTTACTCAGTTTGAAATATGAACTTGCAATCTAATAGAGTAATCAAATTGAGAAGAGAAAACTAACTCACGTGAGAGTGGCCCAATACTTGCAGTACTCAGTTCTGCATCATTGTCTGTGAGACAAAATACAAATACACAAAAGACAGTAAGCACATGGATAACAAAGATACTGAATTGGGGCTTGAAAGTATGAAAATAAAACATAGAAGGATGCTCAGAAAGAGTATAATAAAAAATGCAACAAAATAGAAGACTTCTTAATCATCTTGTCATCATACAATGAAACTCGGGTCTTATTTTCATTACAAATACAATCCTTTTGCATGTGTACATAGAATTGGAAGTACTGATTTACCTTTAGTTGCCTCTGGTGCACACCATCAATACCCTCTCAGATTCATGACAGAAAGTAAAGCTTGTGCGTATATGATTAGACCACGTACTCAACCTGGAATAATCAAACTTTTCCCATTTATTCACAATTTATATGTGTACATAGAGTAGTTAAAACAGAGATTGAAGTGGGCATGCAGAATAAATTATCTGTCGGCATATAAAAGCGGAGAATTTTGAAAAATATATATTTATAATAGGAAGCATGAACACACCAAATAAGTTTCACATTGCATATAACTTCTTATAAAGCAGAGTTCAAATAAAGCTAATTAAGATAAGACAAAAAAGTCAGATAATTTACAACAGGAGAAAGAGGATAGCCCTAAAAAGCTTCAAAACTTCATGCCTCACGCATCCTATACTCTTTGCGATGAGCTAAATCTAAAATACATATCACCAATGATTCTATTCTCAAATCAAACAAAACAAAAGGCAAAGGGGTAGCAAGGCTTGATTACATATCCTCTAAACTCTTCCATATCTGTGCTCCATGGACTATAGAGAAAGGGAGCTAAGCCACCGACACACTATCCCTTCTCGAGCCGACAGATAACTATTTCTCAAATCAAGGGAAGCAAGAATTATTTATCCAAGCAATAGAAAAAACAACTTGTGGACATCATTTTATTTAGCCAGTGAGCTAGAAAATAGCTACTGAACTTACACGACTCCAGACAGTATTCCAGCTTCCACTTAAGAGTTTCTGTCACCTTAGCCCTACCAAAAATCACATGCAATAGTTATCAATGACAAAAACACCTGATGAAAATATGTGTGCCCAGATTGTGTGCCTAAGCACAAGGGAAACAAAAAACATCAAAGATTGTGCTCAGAATATAACAACAATCTTATGAACAAAGTATGTTACTGCAGTAAAAAAACAGAGTTAGAATAGTGAATTGGTTTCTTATACTAACAGTGAGATCCTCCATTGCTCGCTTGTAAGGAGAGTGCATATCGTGTGTTTCTGTGCAGACTGGATATAGAAAAATGACTGCAACATGCTGTTTGCTGCATACAACCTCATAAAAATGACATAACTAATGCAAGTATGTTTTAGTGTCAACTGGAACAAACATAAAACTCCAATAACAAATTTGCAGGTTTGGAGCAAATATAACTTATTTTGTTCATGTATTCGAGAAACACTTATTTTGTTCATGCCTATAATATAATTATGGCACAACCCTATATGTCTTCCACAAGAAAAATAGAGAGGAAAGCAATCACATTAATAATTTTATAGGAAAACGATGGAAAAAACTCACTTCTAGTTTTCATAGTTAGAGTTGCAGGTAACCATCATATGAAAGTACTCTTATATATTTGAACACCATCAGTCAATCGGGAGCTCTGTTGGCATACATCATGGGAACCGTGTATTACGAAACCTATGCAACTAATGTACTCCATGTACCTAATTGTACGACCATGGCAAAATGTTATTTTTAAATCTGACTATCCGAACTACCAGCAATACAATATACACGTAGGCAACTTTTCCCTGGCCTATGAGCTGGCTGCTCTTACTAGAGAATAGGAGGATCAGATTGTGGTTTCAGGCATTCCTAGTCCCCTAGCAGATCTTCTTAGTAAGGAATGTAACCGGGTAATTTCCGATCCTTGAAAAAGAATACTATAGGTAATTAAATGTCAACTTTATGAAAATATGCAAAGTTCAGGCATCTTACCTCTTAATATAATAAGGAAAATGAAGAATTGCCAGATATACCATGCAGATAATCATGTATTCAGGATAACACACTCAAACATTCAATATGAGTATAAACATCACATCAGACAGATTCACAAGAGGCAACCCTGCTATAGGGATTCTCTGAATCCGGTGCAGCTAGAGGCGATGCAGATCATCCCAACTCATTTGCCTCCTCTCCCTATAGAACATAATTAATTGATACGTCCATTTTGCATCATGTTTTCCTACTGTTATTTATGGTGTTTTTATGCATAATAATGCCTTTTGGAGTAATTCTAATGCCTTTTCTCTCATAATTTGCAAGGTACACATAAAGAGGGAGAATTCCGACAGCTGGAAATCTGGACCTGGAAAAGCTACGTCAGGCTACCTATTCTGCACAACTCCAAACAAGCTGAAACTTTACGGAGAATTTTTATGGAATATATGAAGAATATTGGAGCAAATAAGTACTAGAGGGGGGCCACCAAGTGGGCAGAACCCACCTAGGCGCGCCAGGGAGCCCAGGCGCGCCCTGGTGGGTTGTGCTCACCCAGGGCCACCTCCGGTGCCCATCTTCTGGTATATAAGTCATTTTGACCTATAAAAAAAAATAAGAAGAGGACTTTCGGGACGGAGCGCCGCCGTCTCGAGGCGGAACTTGGGCAGGAGCACTTTTGCCCTCTGGCGGAGCAATTCCGCCGGGGGAACTTCCCTCTCGGAGGGGGAAATCATCGTCATCATCATCACCAACAACTCTCCCATCTTGGGGAGGGCAATCTCCATCAACATCTTCAACAACACTGTCTCATCTCAAACCCTAGTTCATCTCTTGTGTTCGATCTTGTTACCGGAACTATAGGTTGGTGCTTGTGGGTGACTAGTAGTGTTGATTACATCTTGTAGTTGATTACTATATGGTTTATTTGGTGGAAGATTATATGTTCAAATCCATTATGCTATTTAATACCCCTCTGATCTTGAGCATGATTATCATTTGTGAGTAGTTACTTTTTTTCTTGAGGTCACGTGAGAAATCATGCTGCAAGTAATCATGTGAACTTGATGTGTGTTCGATATTTTGATAGTATGTATGTTGTGATTCCCTTAGTGGTGTCATGTGAACGTCGACTACATGACACTTCACCATATTTGGGTCTAAGGGAATGCATTGTGGAGTAGTTAATAGATGATGGGTTGCGAGAGTGACAGAAACTTAAACCCTAGTTTATGCACTATTCTGTAAGGGACCGATTGGATCCAAAAGTTTAATGATATGGTTAGAATTTATTCTGAATACTTTTCTCGTAGTTGCGGATGCTTGTGGGAGGGTTAATCATAAGTAGGAGGTTTGTTCAAGTAAGAACAAAACCTAAGCACCGGTCCACCCACATATCAAATTATCAAAGTAGCGAACATGAATCGAATCAACATGATGAAAGTGACTAGATGAAATTCCCATGTACCCTCAAGAACGCTTTGCTTACTATAAGAGACCGTTTTGGCTTGTCCTTTGCCTCAAAAGGATTGGGCTATCTTGCTGCACTTTTGCTACCATTATCATTACTTGCTCATTAGAAAATATCTTGCTATCAAACTACTCTGTTACTTACAATTTCAGCACTTGCAGACATTACCTTGCTGAAAACCACTTGTCATTTCCTTCTGCTCCTCGTTGGGTTCGACACTCTTACTTATCGAAAAGAGCTACAATTGATCCCCTATACTTGTGGGTCATCATTAATCAAGTGAAGAGCAGAGCTCATCTTAAAAAAGAGTAACATCAATGCTCATAGATACACATAACTGACCTTTCGAGGTCAAACTTTAGGCTGAAGCTGATTCGGTCATTCAGTGGTGAATTTAACAGCTGGATATAGAGAGTTTGTTGTAGTTCCTCCAGTTGGGAACATCACCCTTGACGGCGACCACCTGATCAGCTTGAAACTGTCTTCAATACACCCCCGCTGCATCTAGCATCAACCATAGTGAGAAATATTCCTTAATTCAACTGAAAATAGATGCGTAGATTGCAATGCGGTCAAAACCTGAAACTTGTGGAGACATGAACAAACAACGCCGAAATAGGCCACGTGATGCCATAATATATACAGACCCGCACCTAAGATGCAGATCCTTCAACAAACAACATGAACACATAACGCCAAAATAAACATATCATCGAATATATACAATGAACACACATGATGCCAAAACAGAGGAAGCCGGATAGGATGTAATGCCAAAATATTAGAAGGTGAAAAAGACAAGCACCTGCGCAACGAAGCAACGTGGTTGACCACTCCTCAAGAGCAACAACCTATTCACTATAGGCAGAAGAGCACTACCAGCCACCAATTAGGAGAACAAATGCTAATGCATCTATGTGAAACAGGGCAAAATAGACCTATATAAGCATCAGATCTTGGCAAAAGGTAGTAGAGGGCCAGGCAAGGGACCAGAAAAATACCTCCTTCGACAGCACGCCGGCGTCCAAGATGAATTCAATCTCACGTCATCACAGACGGTCCGATACCTTCATCCAAATGTGCAACCCATGTTCATTCTACAAAGTCCAATAGGTGATTTAGGGAGGAGGAAATGCATCATCAGATCAATCTTGGAGAGGGAAAGAAGAATGGGGAAGGAGAGGGCACGGGGATGACTTACTTCCTCATCTTGGCATCCTCTCCGGCGGTGCAGCCATCGCAGCTCTATGGTCAAGCCGGCGGCGAGGGGGCGTGGCTCGAGATGAGGGATGACACGGGGAAGTCTCCTGGTCGATGGAACCAGCAGGCCAACAGTCGACTGAGTGGCGGCGCGAGGGAAAAAGGCGAGGAAGAGAGAAGAGCGCACGGGGAGCGGCGGCCAACAGATTCAGCGCCGCCATGGGCCACTTCCCCATGCCGAGGAGAACCGCTTTCTCCTTCCATCTCCCTCTCTCTCACGGCATGGTGAGGGATCTCCTTATTCACTGAGGCTGTCTTCCCCTCCATGACATGGCCACAAGGGAGTGCTGCGGGCGACCTTGTTTGTAGGAGGAGGAAGGCGCAGAGGAGTTGTGGCGGCTCGGGCCGGAGAGAGAGCGAGGGCAGAGGAGCGGCGGCGGCACGCAAGAGATGCGAGGGGTGCGAGAGAAGGGGGGGGGGAGACCGAAACCTAGCCTCTCACCCGATTGGGGACAGGGCAACAAATCAGGGGAATCCACGCGGAGTTGGCCATGCGAAATTCCTCAAATGCCCTTGGCGAGTGGTCAAAATTGCAGGCGGTGGCACGACCCCAGCGCCCATTAAAACCAGCACAGGCCATACCCACTTCCACAGTTAGTGACAACAACGGCCCACTCCACCTGTCATGAAGAGACGGGAAGGTAGCACGAGTGAAAAACGACGCGCACTATTCATTGTAGCAGTGTTTGCTCTCATCCGACGACCAGGATCAATCCATCAATAGATCAGACGGCCAGAAGTATTTTGGACAGCTAATCCGACGACTCAAAATCCAAACGCATGAGAGAGCTCCATACATGTCTAAACTCTAACAATGGGATTTCGCGACAGACCTGGATTGGATCAGGGCCGCCGGAGGTCCTCGAAATTGCAGCTCATGATTGTAAAGACACTTCGATTGAGTAATAAAAAAACATTCCGCAAAAAAAGGAGATGCTCCCTCATTACATTTCCTTGTGAGTCCTCTCAGCCAAGCAAAGAAAGCCACGTCACGCTGTAAAACAGTTCAGTAAGAAATCTTCCGTAGCCATTGGTCGGCCCACCGGTTCGGCCAAGCGTTGCGTGCATCAGCTCATACGTACTCCCCCGTGTTCCATCAGATGTTGAGTTCGTCTTCGATTCCCATTTGCCTGCTTGATTGATCAGTTGGAATATAATCAAATCAAATCAAATCTATCCTGTTCCTTTCATTGGAATACGGGTAGCGATCAGCGACCAGCGACCAGCTCACTCCAGCCCCCGAGTCCAACCGGGGCCGTACACTCCAGCTTGACCCCACCGGTCAGTCGCCTCCCCCACCTACTCGATGCAGCCCGCCGCCTCCCATGTGACCTCCACCCTCCGCCGCCGCCTCCTCTCCGCCTCCCGGCGGCCTCCCTGCCTCGCCCCTCCGACCTCCCCGCCCGTCTCCCGCCTCCCCGTCTCCTGCGGAGCCGTGACGGAGGAGAGGGGCCCATGGAGCTCGCCGGCGACGACCTCGAGCTGCTCCCCCACCGCCCCGCCGCCGGCTGCTGCTCCCGCCCCCCGCCCCCTCTCCGCTCCCGTCGCCGGGAAGTGGCCGCACCACCAGCTCCACCGCCTCAACGTCCCCGACCACCAGGTGCCTGCTCCTAGACCCGCGCTCTATCTATTCCCCGTTCTGCTCGATTGTGCGGATTTTTTTTTCAATGTCGATTTGGAGACGAGCTAGCAGTTTTCGATATGATCAAATTGCCTAGACTAACCTTGTCGAGTTTTCTTAATTTTATTTTGCAGGTTGATCCGATGAGAGTAGGACTCCGAAGTCTGACCAGCAATTCCGCTCCAACCAGAGTCAACTACGGCCATAGGTGCTCCAATGCATATTCGACTTGTTGTGCTACAAAGCCAGAAGTGCAACCAGTGGAAACACCGTCATCGGATATGCTTGTCGATTCGTTCGGGAGGTTCCACAACTACTTGAGGATCTCCTTGACCGAGCGCTGTAACCTGAGATGTCAGTACTGCATGCCTGCCGAAGGAGTCGAGCTCACACCGAAGGCAGAGCTTCTGTCACATGATGAGATAATCCGAATTGCAAATCTTTTTGTTACTTCTGGTGTGGACAAGATCAGGTTAACTGGTGGAGAACCAACCGTTAGAAAAGACCTTGAAGATATTTGCTTGCATCTTTCTGGCCTAAAGGGGCTGAAAACTATTGCGATGACCACAAATGGCATCGTTCTTTCCAAGAAGCTCCCGAGACTGAAAGAATGTGGTCTTAGCGCTTTAAATATTAGCTTGGACACATTAATCCCTGCAAAGTTTGAATTCATGACGAGGCGTAAAGGGCACTCGAAGGTCATGGAATCAATAGATACTGCCATACAACTTGGATATGACCCCGTTAAGGTATGCAGTTTTTTCGCATGCTAAATTATTTCAGTCCTTTGTTTTCGAATATCGTTTCAAAAAGTAGAGATATATTCACTTCACACCATACATAATTTCTTGACATATTTCCCATCATCCTTTTTATGCTGCCAGATTAACTGTGTTATCATGCGTGGAATGAATGATGATGAAATTTGCGATTTTGTTGAATTGACTAGACACAAGCCTATTAATGTTCGATTTATTGAGTTTATGCCATTTGATGGTAATGTTTGGAATGTCAAGAAGCTGGTCCCTTATGCAGAGATACTAGATAAAGTGGTAAGTATCGTGTTTGAAGTTAACTTCCTTTGGAACCATTACATCCATCCTCCAATATGCATTTTTTGTGTTGTATATTTATTATGTAAGCTTCAAATAATTTACTTTATGTGCGCCCATGTATCAGCGTCAACATTTCAAAGGTGTAGAGAGACTTCAAGATCACCCTTCAGACACCGCAAAGAATTTCAAGATTGATGGGCATGTTGGAACAATTTCATTTATTACATCAATGACAGAGCATTTTTGTGCTGGTTGCAATAGATTGCGATTATTGGCTGATGGCAACTTCAAAGTGTGCTTATTTGGCCCCTCGGAGGTATGTTGATCTGCTTGCTGCCAATGATTTGGCTTTTTTTGCCATGTGCATGTTCTCTATGGATATGTTCTCTTGGAATGTTCACTCAAGAATGGTAATAGCATTTCTCTTTTGGGGTTTAATGAACGGACTTAACAATTATTTAGGTCAGTATGCCAAATAGGTCCTGATCACTGTTCTTTTCCTGAATTGTACTGGTTGCAGCACTAAACTAGTATTGATGCTTCACAGTACTTCCTTGAATTGTACTGGTTGCAGGATCAAATTAAACTAGTATTAATGCCGTCCAAGTTTAAGGCAGTTGTGATGACAATTTGCCCCATCTGTGTATTGAAAATTATGTATTCAGTTTAACTGTGAAAATTAGTTTTGTGTTCCTCATTCCGTAAGCAGCCAATATTCAACTGTCTATGATGTCGCTATCGGTTTTAAATAAAAGTAGGCATAACTTAATCAGTGTCAATGTGTGATCATCCAATTTTATAAATGTATTACAGTTTCCATTTTTATGCAATTGTTGATATTTTCTAACCTAGAGTAACAAGAGCTTCCCTAGGAGAACGAAAGATGTTTCTGACATTTCAGACATGATAACTTTCTTTTGTATACTAAGATCATTTGATCTAAGCATGACAGAGATGAGAGATTGGAGTGACCTTACTCATGTGCTTTGTTTCGTTCCTTGCTTTTGAAGTTTACTTTGTCAAAGATCAAGTATGCGGTGTCTTCGGTCTGAGATTGCAAGAAGTTAGGACTATTATATGCGTTATGCACAAACGCTAGGTTTATTGTGTTGTTACAACTTTCAAGTCTCATTCGTTCAATGTACTTGCATTCTAGAACTCATTTTATTCCACCATTTGCATATATCTGTGAAATTCAATCTTCCTCTGCAGTTATGTTTTCTGTATATGTATTGACTGTAATGAACAGAGGAGGATGGATCGATCTTCTGTAGAAAATGAAATTGAAATAAATGCACATGTCCTGACTTCTGCAGGTGAGCTTGAGAGAGCCTATACATTCTGGTCTTGATGATGCTGGACTGAAGGAAATAATTAGTGCTGCGGTATGTGGAGAATTTACTTGGTTGCCAGCTTTTATATGAAAGAATTATGCCCTTCCTTTTTTTTTTCTGTTGTGTCGAATTTTGGTATTGATAGGCAATTTGGCCACTCATTTCCTTAAGCAAAAGACCAATTTTTTTCTTAGTTTTGTTTGTTGCTTTGATGCGCTGCTCCATTGCACGCCAACTTAACTGAAAGTTAAAAGTTCAATTTTCTCAGAATAAGTATATAATCTCGGACCGAACAATCTTGGACCTGTACTATTGCATGTACCGTACATCACATTTTGATTAATTCGACAAAAAGAAGTTCGTCCATGAGAAACAAATATCATGGAAAAGCACATTTTTGTGGTTTTTTACCCAGAAAGAAACCCATCCGTATGTGGTTTTCTGAAACTTGAGTTATCATTATTAAAAACAGCAAAATATTAATAGAAGCTCCTGGAGGTAAACTGCTAATATATGGCAGTGACCAAGTATTAGGGTTCATTAGTATTTGGTAGGGGAATCCCGTTATTGTTTATTTACTAACCAAATATGTGATTCTCAATAGCCACCTCTATGTGGGCAGGTTAAAAGGAAAAAAGCTAAACATGCTGGGATGTTTGATATTGCGAAGACAGCAAATAGACCTATGATACATATCGGTGGCTGAGGTATGCTCTATGCCTTCTTTTGCCTTCGATGAAAAAAGATTAGTAGTACTTGTAACTGTTCTTTCTCTTGGTGTTTAAAAAGAACAAATCACAACTGATTTTACACGACCTAGGATCTTCTAGCTTCTATTGTGTTTCTTAAACTTGTGGTGCTAAATTGAAGCTGCAAATTTTGTATTCTGACAGAACCAAATGCTGCTTCCTGTTAAACACTAACTAAATTTATGATTTTTCTTCTGTATTAGGAACCTAGGGAAGCACACATGTGAATTATTTCAATTCATTCATGGTTTTGAATTGTTGCTAGCTCGATTAAAAATACCATGGATTCTTCTGAATATCTTTTGTAGAAGTACGGATTATTTGGCACTTATTGGTCACAAAGGTATCCATATGCTGAATTAGGCTGGATATGTTGTAGGACTGTAGAGACCCATTGGTACTCAATTCTTATCATTCACTTTTGTCATACCAGGATCAACGGCTGAGTTCCTTCTGCCCTGCATGACAGCTAAGATAAATTGTTAGCTGGCTGTTGTTTTGTGACAAAGGTTGCACAATTTAGCTCCAGAAATGGGCAACTCAAAGGCAATACAGTTGTTAAAATATAGTACCATACTTGTGAAAGAGCATTTCCGAACCTCACACTGTTCAGACTTCACATGTTTGTACTTTTCAGTATATACGACAGACCAAACTGTTCATGTTGTATGTTGTATCCTCTCAAATAATGCTACTGTTGTAAAGTCGTACACTATTAATTATAATGGCTTTTGAGTATACATATTTGTGCAAACATTTTGACTTCTAAGAAATAGTTCTTTTCCTCTAAATAACGTGTTATTCTCTACAAGGCAACAATTTCTTCTCCGTATTCTGCACAGAAATACTTGTGTAGCCGTGTTAGTTAGTGTGTCAGCAGATGGTTTGGGCAGTGGACTCCCAATATTGTAATATGCAGACTTTCATCCCCATTGTATGTATGTATAATAGTTCAATTGTGTTTAAAAGACGACACCATTGCGGATAGTTGTGGAAAGCCAAATCCTTGCTGGTGGCCATAGATTGGGAACTTTCAAAAGTGTACTGCTGGGTGGCGCTCATATTTTTTAGGCTGAGGAAGCTCAAGGCCTTGCAGGTATGTCTTTGTAAGAGATAGTGTCACACCTGCATCACCAGTGGTGGATGCGGTGGACTTGTGAGGTGGGACCCGGCTGCCAGTTGGCACGGGTCCACTTGTAAGCGTATCTTGAGTGTGTGTGCGTCTGGTTATAAGGCCAGCGACAGCTAGCGGTGGAGGCAGGCATGATTTGTTTCTGAACCTGATCCCTCACCTACTCTTTGTACTCTCACCTTCCTTGGCAAGAAAACTATCTTCCCAAGTCCGATCTCATCCTCCTTTCCCTTCCGATCTGATCTGAGATGATGAGTTCGTGACAATTTGGTACTCAGAGCCACTTTTCCCCACCAGATTTTGCTCCGCCGCGCCACCCCCGTTCCTTTCACTGGCCGTAACATCCACCGCGTGGGGTGTGGTCTTGCTCCGGCGAGATCCACACGAAATCCCCCGTGGGGTTGGCCGGAGTTAGAGCGAGGCGACGGCTCCTTCGTCCAAGCCTTCGGCTCAAACACGCCACGTCCTCAACGCCATGGCAGAATCCTCCGCCGAGCTCAAATCCATGATCCAGGCCCTTCTGACGAAGTTTGACGACAGCAAGAGCGCAGGCGAGAAGCAACTCGAGGCGCAGCTTGCGTTCAACACGCAAGTCTCGTCAGATCTGGCGCATCTTCGCAAGCAGTTGGATCTCACGCAGGCGGACGTCGACGACGTGCGGCAACACCGCGATCCGCCACCATCTCCGACCGCGGGGACACGCCCTCGACAGCCAGCTCACGGCGCACAAGATGGCGAGCCGCAGGGGTCGTCGGTCACGTCGCTGGAGCAACCGCACGGCCCCCTTCCGTACGGTCCTCCGCCTCGTCTCAACAACGGGCGGCCGCCGCTGCTGCCCACGCGGGGCGTTCCGCAGTTCGCGGGCACGGGCCAGACAGCGGCGCACGTGCCAGCGCGCGGCGTCCCCAACGACCACGGGCAGGAGTACGCCGTCAAGCCGCCCAAGCATGACTTCCCGCGCTTTGACGGCGAAGCGCCCAGCCTCTGGATCGACCGCTGCCTCGCCTACTTCGACCTGTACCGCATCCCGCCGCACACATGGGTCACCACGGCGACGCTCTACATCGAGGGCCACGCCGCGCACTGGTTGCAGGCGTTTCGGCATGCCCATCGGTCCTCTACTTGGGAGGAGTTCACGACGGCGCTGATCAGCGAATTCGGTCCAGACGAATTCGAGGTGGAAATGCACAAACTCCTGCAGCTTCGACAGACCGACAGCGTGGCTGAATACCGGACGGCATTCGAAGCTCACATGTACCACTTGCTCGCCCTCGACGCGACACTCAACCCCAAGCTATTCGTCACTCAGTTCCTGTTGGGGTTGCGCGATGATTTGCGAGTTGCAGTTCGCCTTCAGGAACCATCGAGCATCACCCGCGCTGCCGTCCTTGCAAGGATTGTGGAAGAGGAGGCCGGTCATCAACGCCCGCGCCCACGCATCATCCCTGCGGGTCGCCCACCGCCTCCGCCCCTACCACCACCACGAGTCGGGGGCGCACCACGGCCAGGCGGCGTCGTGCAACCCAACGACGAGCTGGCCCGCGAGCGTCAGTTGTGCGACCACCGGCGTGCAAATGGCCTTTGCTTCAAGTGCGGAGACCGATACTCGCGCGAGCACAGATGCAAGCCAGCTACGCAATTGCTCACCATCCATGTTGGGGATTTTGGTGAGGTGCTCAGTGACGATGCCGTCCACGCCCTGGATTTGCTGGACGCGCCCGAGCCACAGGAACCGGGGCCGGAATGCTGCGTGCTCTCCACGCACGCCGTTGCCGGGACGGAGTCACCACGCACCATTCGTCTCAGAGCACTCGTCGGCAACCAGGTCATGTTGCTGCTCGTGGACTCGGGGAGTACACATAGCTTCGTCTCCACCGCGTTCGTGGAGCGCGTCAAGGCCACCACGGTCGCCGTGCCGGCGGTGGATGTGCGCGTCGCCAACGGGGAGAGGATGGTCTGCAACAGTATGGTAAAAGGGCTGCAATGGTGGATCCAAGGCCACACGTTTCACACGGATATGCGGCAGCTGGACCTCGGAGCTTACGATGGCATGCTCGGCATGGACTGGCTGGAGCAATTCAGCCCGATGAGCTGCCACTGGCTGGAGAAATCCCTGACATTCGTGCACCAGGGCGCGACGATCACCCTGCAAGGTGTTCGACCAAAGGACCAGCAGGCGTTGGAGGAAATCGAGCCTGATCAACTGCGCAAATGGCAAGCCGGCAATGACATCTGGTATATGGCCGTGCTGGACCTGCCCCGCACCAGGGAGTCACAACCAACCAAGGTGCCACTGAGCGTGCAAGGCGTTCTGGACAGCTTTGCCGACGTGTTCGCAGAGCCCAAGGGCCTGCCGCCTCACCGCCGCTATGACCATGCCATCACTCTGGTGGAGGACGCGCAACCAGCAAATTCTCGACCATATCGTTACTCGCCATTGCAGAAAGACGAGATCAAACGCCAAGTGCAAGAGATGCTACAATCGGGTGTCATCGAGCACAGCATGAGCCCCTACGCAACGCCTGTACTCCTCGTCAAGAAGAAGGACGGCACCTGGCGTTTCTGCGTCGACTACAGACGGCTCAACGACGCCACTGTCAAGAACAAGTTTCCGCTCCCGATCGTGGACGAGCTGCTCGACGAGCTGGCCGGCGCGGCATTCTTCTGCAGGCTGGACTTGCGCGCCGGCTATCACCAGATCCGCATGCGCGCGGGCGACGAGGAAAAGACTGCATTCAAGACGCATCACGGCCACTTCCATTTCAAAGTGATGCCGTTTGGATTGACGAATGCACCGGCCACCTTCCAGTGCTTGATGAACGCCATCTTCGCCAAGTACGTGCGTAAATTCGTAATCATTTTCCTTGATGACATCTTAATCTTCAGTGAGACCTTGGAGGAGCACCTGGAGCATCTCCGCATCGTCCTCGACCTGCTGCGGGCACATCAGTTGTACGCCAAGGAATCCAAATGCTCCTTCGCGCAAGGCATCATCTCTTACCTCGGCCACATCATTTCCAAGGACGGTGTGGCAACGGATCTGGAGAAGACACAAGCCATGCTGGCATGGCCTACCCCGACCACGGCCACCGAGCTCCGCGGCTTCCTCGGCCTTACGGGCTACTACCGCAAGTTCATTGCGCATTATGGCATCATCGCCAAACCGCTGACGAGCCTCCTGACCAAGAAAGGCTTCGAATGGATAGAGCGGGCGCAGGTGGCCTTCGACTTGCTCAAGCACGCCATGGTGACCACGCCCGTGCTGGCTCTTCCGGATTTTGCTCGCCCGTTCTCCGTCGAGACGGATGCGTGCGACACCGGCGTGGGCGCGGTGCTGGCGCAGGAGGGCCACCCCGTGGCGTTCCTCAGCAAGGCGCCGGGAGTGCGCAATCAGAAGTTATCGGCCTATGAGAAGGAGTTCATCGCCGTCATGATGGCCGTCGATAAATGGCGTGCATACCTGCAGCGGGGACCGTTCACCATTGTCACAGACCACAAGAGCTTATGCAACCTTCAGGATCAGCAGCTCGCCACCGACCTGCAGCGCAAAGCAATGGCCAAACTGGTGGGCCTTCAGTTCAAGTTCTGCTATCGCCGCGGCTGCGACAACGGCGCAGCCGATGCCCTGTCTCGCGTGGGAGCAGCTCTGAACCTGGACGCGCTCTCCATTTGCCAGCCGGCCTGGGTGCAGGAGGTGGCCAACTCCTACGCCACGGATGCAGATGCGCAGGAGCGTTTGGCGCGCCTGGCTGTCCGCAGCCCGGACGACGAGGGGTTCGAGCTCTACAAGGGGTTGATCCGCAAACAAGATAGACTCTGGCTCGGCAAGAAGACAGCTCTCCGCACCAAGGTCATCAGCGCCTTGCACGACAGCGCGGTGGGTGGCCACTCTGGCGCTACAGCCACCTACCAGCGCGTCAAGAAGCTGTTCGTCTGGGACGGGTTGAAGGCAGATGTCGCAGACTACGTGCGGCAATGCCCGGTCTGCCAGCACGCCAAGCACGAGCAGCTCAAGCCCGCAGGCAAGCTGGCGCCATTGCCTGTGCCTACTGCGCCATGGCGCGACCTAACGATGGACTTTGTGGAGGGCTTGCCGGCATCCGAAGGGTTCGACTCGATCATGGTGGTGGTGGACCGACTCACCAAGTTTGCGCACTTCATCCCACTCCGGCACCCCTTCAAGGCACCACAAGTGGCCAAGGTGTTTTGGGATCACGTCGTCAAGCTC
Organism: Triticum aestivum; assembly: GCF_018294505.1. Taxonomy (NCBI): domain Eukaryota; kingdom Viridiplantae; phylum Streptophyta; class Magnoliopsida; order Poales; family Poaceae; genus Triticum; species Triticum aestivum. The sequence continues at coordinate 69,058,115 of NC_057808.1, read as the reverse complement.
CACGGCATTCCAAATTCCATCGTCTCCGACCGCGACCGTGTCTTCACCAGCGCACTCTGGCGGGAGCTCTTCGCCAGCGCAGGCACAAAATTGCTCTATTCTACGGCGTACCACCCCAGACGGAGATGTACCTGCGTTGTGCGGTCCACGACGCGCCTCGTCAATGGCGTCGCTGGCTACCAATCGCCGAGTTCTGGTACAATTCTTCCTTCCATTTGTCCATCAAGTGTTCTCCCTTCAAGGAACTTTACGGTGTGGAGCCAAACCTGGGCGCGATGGCGCTCTGGGACGACAAGACGGCGCCGATCATCGACGACGAACCTTGGGACTGGGGCGTGCACACGGCGTGTCTGCGCGAGCACATCCTTCACGCGCAGCACCGCTTCAAGAAGCAGGCCGACCAACACTGCACCGAGCGCTCCTTTGAAGTGGGCGATTCCGTCCTCCTAAAGCTCCAGCCCTATGCCCAATCATCGGTGGCCAACAGACCTTGCGCGAAGCTGGCATACAAGTACTTTGGCCCGTTCACGGTGCTCGCCAAGATCGGCAACCTGGCGTACAAGCTCGAGCTCCCGACGGATAGCAAGATCCACCCCGTCTTCCATGTGTCCCAGCTCAAGCCGTTCACCCCCAAGTACACTCCGGTCTTCTCCGAGCTGCCACGACCCACGGACCTCGCCGGCACTTCTGATGAGCCGATGGAGATCGTGGAACGCCGCATGGTCAAGCACGGCAACAGCGCTCTCGTGCAGGTCAGAGTTCGCTGGAAGAACGACGCCACGGCCACGACTTGGGAGGACTACGACACTCTCCGCCATCGCTTTCCGCAAGCTCCAGCATGGGATGCACCACCGGCCAGCGACACCGAACAACAGGCATCTCCTGAAGACGGTGCTAGTTCTCAAGGGGTGGGGAATGTCACACCTGCATCACCAGTGGTGGATGCGGTGGACGTGTGAGGTGGGACCCGGCTGCCAGTTGGCACAGGTCCACTTGTAAGCGCATCTTGAGTGTGTGTGCATCTGGTGGACAAATGGAAGGAAGAATTGTACCAGAACTCGGCGATTGGTAGCCAGCGACGCCATTGACGAGGCGCGTCGTGGACCGCACAACGCAGGTACATCTCCATTGGTTATAAGGCCAGCGACAGCTAGCGGTGGAGGCAGGCATGATTTGTATCTGAACCTGATCCCTCACCTACTCTCTGTTCTTTCACCTTCCTTGGCAAGAAAACTATCTTCCCAAGTCCGATCTCATCCCCCTTTCCCTTCCGATCCGATCTGAGATGATGACTTCATGACAGATAGTTTATAATATATCACATGCAGATTCATGTTGCAGCAATGTGGTTGAGGATATTCCGTTCTAAAGTATTTGTTGAAATGTGTTGCAGAGAATATAGCCTTAGCAAATCTACATTTATGCATAATCTTTATCCCTTCTTGCATGGATTGAAGTATTAAACTAGAAATGGGTGCTACCAGGGCTAATTCTATGGTATACAACTATCCATAGACATGAAGACCAACCATATAATTACATTGTGAATTTGTGATCCTGTTCAGTTTATTGGTTGTGTCTAAATTGTTAGCATCACATATGTTGTCACACTGAAAACTGCAACTTAATCTCACTACTTGTATGCTATATGAAGTGTGGCATGGTAATTGCATTCAGATCTAACTAAACTGATTTGTTGTAGGTGAATTCTTTCTTGGATGGATAGGTTGTATTCACATCTTTGTTACCAGCTCTAACAGGGGTTGTTTTGTTTTCGTTCTGGATGAATGCCTTTTCCGTACGAACTTGCATTAATTGGATTTCTAGTGACATGTAGTGCTACAATTGATCATTTTATTCTGAGTTATTGCTTCGTGTTGTTTGTGCATGTGTTTGTACTGGCTCATCTGTAGCTAAAATGCTTAATCAAGTTCTGGTAACAAAACAAACTGGTTCACAGGAATGGGTTGTGGGCAAGGTTAACTTTTGGCAATCTTATGCCCTCTTTTGCATCTATTTTTTCTTCTTTTTTGCTGTTGGTATACATGACCATGTTGTGCTGTCCATAGTTTCAGTTGCATTATGTAGAATTGCGAGAAATTAGTGCTCTAGATATTGCTTCATTCTTCAGTAAGCAAGTTTACATCCAGAAGCTCAATTCCTCACCAGACATGTTATACATCCGATTCAGAAAAAGTTAGAACATCTTATATTTGTGAATGGAGGAAGTAATTTTCTTGCACCCTGTCCTAGTATACCTTGCTCTAGCTGTTGCCATGTCATATTGAAGCTAACACACACCGATTGCATGTTACTTAGAGTAAAGTATGACGTAGATTTTTTTTAAGCTAACATGCATGGACTGAGGTAGGCAGTGTTGCATTTCCAGACAACTCATCATGATGAGTGGTCTCTACTGCTTTTCGATACTACATTCATGTTTCTTATTGGTGCAGTGTAGAGTTTAACTGAGCACGTCATGTAGAAGTAAGCGATGACATGAATATTATATCTTTGGAATGACATCATATATGTTGCATTGTCTCAAACTCTCAATTTTATCCATCCTATCATCACTTTTTTTGTGTACTCGTAACAAACTTCTATGGGTACCTAGTCTGCAGGAGCCACATCTGTTAATTCTGTCCAAGCTATTACTAGAGGATAAACATTGTTAGCCCTGGTATGCCTAGAACCGCTACCTATCATGCTTCTAAACACGCCCACCAGATTTTAAAACTATCTAATATGCTATATGTAATTTTTTGCAGCTAAGGGCCTTCCACAGCACAACAAATAGAACTCAACATCACCAAGAGAAGGTGTCCTCTAGACATGACTACCAACTGATATGATCCGCTAATTTGTTATGACTTGTTGCCTTGACCAACTGAACTGCACCGCGGCTTTCTGATGGCAAGCTTGTGCTGTTTTATTCCTCTTTGTGCATTTAATTACCTTCATGTGTAGCTAATATTGCATTACAAGTGTTTCTCTTGACACTAATGGTATTGGTCAGAAGTTTGCTATAGTATATTAACTGAAGTTTGCTATAGTATATTAACTCAGTGATGGTACATTCCATACTTTGCCTCGAGCTTTTGGTGCTCCTAAAACCTAGTTTTTCTTGAGTGGATTACAACATAAATGACATTATTGATATATTATACTTCCTCCATTCCATATTGTAGTGCATATAGGTTTTTTGAAAAGTCAAACCTCATCAACTTTGACCTAGTTTGTGAAAACAGAACATTTACATCTAGAATACCAAACATATATCATTAGATTCATCATAAGACATAGTTTCATATTTTATATATTGTCACCTATGTTTGGTCAGGCGGTGATGGATACCGCCACACCGAGAGGGCCTTAAGAATATCTCTTCATCGTTGGAGTAGCAAATTCCACTCTCGAGATATCTAGTCCCTTGTTAAACTTTCCGACGAACCTGTAAGTTGTCGTTTCAAAAAGAGAAAAATTTACTATAGGTCCTATAACTTGCGCTGGTTGTCACTTTCGTCCCTGTGATTCAAAATACCAGAAATACCATCCTTAAACTTGCTTTAGGGTTCACATACGGTCCATTTAAACTTGCTTTAGGGTTCACATACGGTCCATTTAAACTTGCTTTAGGGTTCACATACGGTCCATTGTACGCTTTGCTCTACGTATTCGCTGATTTGGCAGTGGTCAATTGGAGCCATGCGGGCGCTTGACTGCCACGTCGTCTTACCTGCTTGATACATTGGGAACCCAAGGGTTTTTCTGCAAAATCGCCACAAATAAAAGAATGCCTGTTTTGTCCACAACCGCTCCCTCTCGCCGCCCGTGGCCGTGGAGCCACTTGTCCAGGCTGCCGTTATCCATGTACTCGTAGATGAGGAGGTTGGTCTCCGCTCAGGAGAGGCAACACAGGAGCTTGACGATGTTTGTGTGCCGGATGTGGCTGAGCACGTCCACCTCTGACTCGAACTCCCGCTCCAGCTTCCTCTCCACCTTCCCGCCAATCCAGATGCGCTTTAGGCCACCACCGTGCCGCCGCTCGCGCTGCTCCAGCCGGGGCACTCCACGCGGTTGTCAAGCCCAAGTCTGAATATCCCCTATTTCTACGTGCCAGTTGATCCTACAACCATCCATCTCGCATCCTGTGGTCAGTAGTCAAAGATAACGGTTCACTGAAGATTGGTCACTCTCCTTCATCGATCGACCATCCAACGGCTCAGGAGGCGCATGAGGAGCTATTCATCGTCCGACAAGGCCATGTGCTCTGCCTTTTCTTCCTTTTCACTTTCTAGCTACTGTAATGGCTATATAAGCCAGCTCTCTATCATTCGAGGCATGAACAAGATTATTGGGTATAAACCCTAGCCACCAGTGGCATGCTAACCACCTTTCCCCTTTCTGTGCAATGAAAACCCAAGCTCAAATTCCCAAATTCTCGCCTTAAATCAACTAGTTCTTGCTTAAACCCCTGCTGATCGGGACTCAGGTCCTGACAATTGGTATCGAGAGCCAGTCCCTCCTTGGCTAGGGCGGCGATTGGAGCAGTGCAAGGTTGGCTTGGCCGTAAAATCTCTCTGCGCGATCTGGAGCGGGCGGTGGTGATTGAAGGCGGCGACCGGAGTGGCAACTATTCGGCGACAGTCAGGCAGTCCGTCTGGTTGCTTAAGAACAATTCTTAAGTGGTAAAATTCCAGATCTGGCGACCTGACCGTGTCGTGTGGAGGCAGTGTAAGGCGGCGGCGAATTACTCCCTCCCTCCCAACCCTTGATGGTGCAGATTGACAACCTCGCAAGCATGCCGGAGGTGGTGGATTCAGGGACTACGGCTGACCTGCAGCTGGAGTCCTTGGAGCTCGACATGAAGACCCTGCGGTAGGATAGAGAGGAAGATCGTAAAGAATTCCAACAATTCCAGGACGTGGTCAACAAAATTTTTGCCACGATGCAAAAGAATTTTGACAAGATACAAGCGAATTTCAGACGCTTACTGTTGGACCCTGAACCAGAGTAGGTAGAAGATGCGGAAGAAGGACAGGGGAGTGTACAATTGAAAGAGAACCAGCTGCAGTCTCCAGTAGCGGCTCCAGGTCGACCCAAGCAGTTACAAGCTCCTACTCCTCCCTCAGTGACAATGCAAAACAAGGGGGCCCCTTTGCCAGTGGGTACATCCACTTTTCGAGATCATACAGGCAAAGAACTGAATATGGATGGCACTCCTAAAGTTCCTTACAGGCATCCAAACTATGGGCAGAACAAAGAAAAGGAAAATGCACAGGCAGTACAGAGAAATATAGTGCAATTGGAGGAAATACAAGAAGAAGAAGGGGCTGATAATTATTACAGAAGAAGAAATGCACTTACTGTCAAGCCAGCTAAATTGAACATTTCAGAATTTGAAGGACAAGACCCTGAATCTTGGATTCAGAACTTGGAACAGTATTTTGCTGCGGCAAGAACTCACATTGAACATAGAATGTAACTGGCCATCTCCTATCTTAAAGGCCCTACAATTCAGTGGTGGAGGGGTACTGGATAGGCACCTTCTAATGTGCCATGGCATAAATTCTGTTCTTACCTATCTAATAGGTTCTCTGTGGAGTCAGTTTGTGATATTGTCAGTAACTTTCATGCTGCACATCAAACTGTTGGGGAACGTAGCAGAAATTCAAAATTTTCTACGCATCACCAAGATCAATCTATGGAGTTTACTAGAAACGAGAGGGAAGGAGTGCATCTACATACCCTTGTAGATCGCGAGCGGAAGCGTTCAAGAGAACGGGGTTGATGGAGTCGTACTCGTCGTGATCCAAATCACCGATGATCCTAGCGCCGAACGGACGGCACCTCCGCGTTCAACACACGTACGGAGCAGCGACGTCTCCTCCTTCTTGATCCAGCAAGGGGGAAGGAGAGGTTGATGGAGATCCAGCAGCACGACGGCGTGGTGGTGGAAGTAGCGGGATTCCAACAGGGCTTCGCCAAGCGCTGCGGGAGGAGGGAGATGTGTCACGGGAGGGAGAGGGAGGCGCCAGGGCTTAGGTATTGCTGCCCTCCCTTCCCCCCACTATATATAGGGCCAAGGGAGAGGGGGGGGGGGGCGCAGCCTTGGCCCTTCCTCCAAGGAAGGGTGCGGCCAGGGAGGAGTCCTTCCCCCCCAAGGCACCTCGGAGGTGCCTTCCCCCTTTAGGACTCTCCCTTTCCCTTATCTCTTGGCGCATGGGCCTCTTGGGGCTGGTGCCCTTGGCCCATATAGGCCAAGGCGCACACCTCTACAGCTCATGTGGCCCCCGGGGGCTGGTGGACCCCCGGACCCCTTTCGGCACTCCCGGTACAATACCGATAAAGTTCGAAACTTTTCCGGCGACCAAAATAAGACTTCCCATATATAAATCTTTACCTCCGGACCATTACGGAACTCCTCGTGACGTCCGGGATCTCATCCGGGACTCCGAACAAATTTCGGGTTACCGCATACTAATATCTCTACAACCCTAGCGTCACCGATCCTTAAGTGTGTAGACCCTACGGGTTCGGGAGACACGCAGACATGACCGAGACTACTCTCCGGTCAATAACCAACAGCGGGATCTGGATACCCATGTTGGCTCCCACATGCTCCTCGATGATCTCATCGGATGAACCATGATGTCGAGGATTCAATCAATCCCGTATACAATTCCCTTTGTCTATCGGTATGGTACTTGCCCGAGATTCGATCGTCGGTATCCCTATACCTTGTTCAATCTCGTTACCGGCAAGTCTCTTTACTCATTCCGTAACTCACATCATCCCGTGATCAACTCCTTGGTCACATTGTGCACATTATGATGATGTCCTACCGAGTGGGCCCAGAGATACCTCTCCGTTTACACGGAGTGACAAATCCCAGTCTCGATTCGTGCCAACCCAACAGACACTTTCGGAGATACCTGTAGTGCACCTTTATAGTCACCCAGTTACGTTGTGACGTTTGGTACACCCAAAGCATTCCTACGGTATCCGGGAGTTGCACAATCTCATGGGCTAAGGAAATGATACTTGACATTAGAAAAGCTCTAGCAAAACGAACTACACGATCTTGTGCTATGCTTAGGATTGGGTCTTGTCCATCACATCATTCTCCTAATGATGTGATCCCGTTACCAACGACATCCAATGTCCATGGTCAGGAAACCGCAACCATCCTTTGATCAACGAGCTAGTCAACTAGAGGCTTACTAGGGACATGGTGTTGCCTATGTATCCACACATGTATCTGAGTTTCCTATCAATACAATTCTAGCATGGATAATAAACGATTATCATGAACAAGGAAATATAATAATAACCTATTTATTATTGCCTCTAGGGCATATTTCCAACAGTCTCCCACTTGCACTAGAGTCAATAATCTAGTTCACATCACCATGTGATTAACACTGACAGGTCACATCACCATGTGACCAACATCCAAAGAGTTTACTGGAGTCAACAATCTAGTTCACATCATTATGTGATTAACACTCAATGAGTTCTGGTTTGATCATGTTATGCTTGTGAGAGAGGTTATTAGTCGACGGGTCTGAACCTTTCAGATCCGTGTGTGCTTTACGAATATCTATGTCATCTTGTGGATGCTACCACGCGCTATTTGGAGCCATTTCAAATAATTGCTCTACTATACTAATCCGGTTTACTACTCAGAGTCATCCAGATTAGTGTCAAAGTTCGCATCGACGTAACCCTTTACGACGAACTCCTTTTCACCTCCATAATCGAGAAAATTCCTTAGTCCACTAGATACTAAGGACAAGTTCGACCGCTGTCATGTGATCCATTCCCGGATCACTATTGTACCCCTTGACTAACTCATGGCAAGGCACATTTCATATGCAGTACACAGCATAGCATACTGTAGAGCCTACGTCTAAAGCATAGGGGACGACCTTCGTCCTTTCTCTCTCTTCTGCCGTGGTCAGGTCTTGAGTCTTACTCAATACTCACACCTTGTAACACAGCCAAGAACTCCTTCTGTGCTGATCTATTTTGAACTCTTTCAAAATCATGTCAAGGTGTGCGTTCTTTGAAAGTATCATCAGGCGTCTTGATCTATCTCTATAGATCTTGATGCCCAATATGCAAGCAGCTTTATCCAGGTCTTCCTTTGAAAAACTCCTTTCAAACAACCCCTTATGCTTTCCAGAAATTTTACATCATTTCGGATCAACAATATGTCATTCACATATACTTATCAGAAATGTTGTAGCGCTCCCACTCACTTTATTGTAAATACAAGTTTCTAACAAACTTTGTATAAACCCAAAAACTTTGATCACTCCATCAAAGCGTATATTCTGACTCCGAGATGCTTGCTCTAGTCCATGGAAGGATCGCTGGAGCTAGCATACCTTTTAGCATCCTTAGGATCGACAAAACCTTTCTGATTGTATCACATACAACCTTTCCTTACAAAAACTGGTAAGGAAACTTGTTTTGACATCCATCTGCCAGATTTCATAAATGCAGCTAATGCTAACATGATTCCGACGGACTTAAGCATCGCTACGGATGAGAAAATCTCATCGTAGTCAACTCCTTGAACTTGTGAAAATACTCTTTGCCACAAGTCGAGCTTCATAGACGGTAACCTTACCGTCCACGTTCGTCTTCTTCTTAAAGATCCATTTATCTCGGATTTCATGGCTTCTAACCATTTGTCGGAATATGGGCCCACCATCGCTTCTCCATAGCTCATAGGTTCATCGTTGTCCAACAACATGACTTCCAAGACAGGATCACGTACTACTCTGAAGTATTACGCATCCTCGTCGTCCTACGAGGTTTGGTAGTGACTTGATCCGAAGTTTCATGATCACCATCATAAGCTTCCACTTCAATTGGTGTAGGTGCCACAGGAACAACTTCCTGTGCCCTGCTACACACTAGTTGAAGTGACGGTTCAATAACCTTATCAAGTCTCCACCATCCTCCCACTCAATTCTTTCGAGAGAAACTTTTCCTCGAGAAAGGACTCGTTTCTAGAAGCAATTACTTTTGCTTCCAGATCTGAAATAGGAGGTATACCCAACTGTTTTGGGTTTTTATATGAAGATGCATTTATCCGCTTTGGGTTCGAGCTTATCAGCCTGAAACTTTTTCACATAAGCATCGCAGCCCCAAACTTTTAAGAAACGACAACTCAGGTTTCTCTAAACGGTGTCGTCTCAACGGAATTGCGTGGTGCCCCTTTAAAGTGAATGCGGTTGTCTCTAATGCCTAACCCATAAACGATAGTGGTAATTCGATAAGAGACATCATGGTATGCACCATATCCAATAGGGTGCAACTATGATGTCCGGACACATCATCACACTATGGTGTTCCAGACGGTATTAATTGTGAAACACTTTCCACAATGTCTTAATTGTGTGCCAAACTCGTAACTCAGATACTCATCTCTATGATCACATCACAGACATTTTATCCTCTTGTCACGACGATCTTCAACTTCACTCTGAAATTACTTGAACCTTTTAATAATTCAGACTTGTGTTTCATCAAGTAAATACACTCAGCATCTACTCAAATCATCTGTGAAGCAAGAACATAACGATATCCACTGCATGCCTCAGCACTCATTGGACTGCATACATCAAATGTATTACTTCCAACAAGTTGCTCTCTTGTTCCATCTTACTGAAAACGAGGCCTTTCAGTCATCTTGCCCATGTGGTATGTTCTGCATGTCTCAAGTGATTCAAAATCAAGTGAGTCCAAACGATCCATCTGCATGGAGTTTCTTCATGCATATATACCAATAGACATGGTTCGCATGTCTCAATCTTTTCAATAACGACTGAGTCCAAAGATCCATCTACATGGAGCTTCTTCATGCGTTCTATACCAATATGACTCAAATGGCAGTGCCATAAGTATGTGGGATTATCATTACTATTTTATATTTTTGGCATGAACATGTGTATCACTACGATCGAGATTCATTTTAGGTGCAAGACCATTGAAGGTATTATTCAAATAAACAGAGTAACCATTATTCTCTTCAAATGAATAACCGTATTGCGATAGACATAATCCAATCATGCTCAACGCAAACACCAAATCTCGATGGTAGAGGGAGCATGCGATGCTTGATCACATCAACCTTGGAAACACTTCCAACACATATCGTCATCTCACCTTTAGCTAGTCTCCGTTTATTCCGCAGCTTTTATTTCGAGTTACTAACACTTAGCAACCGAACCGGTATCTAATACCCTGGTGCTGCTAGGAGTACTAGTAAAGTACACATTCATATAACGTATATCCAATATACTTCTGTCGACCTTGCCTGCCTTCTCATCTACCAAGTATCTAAGGTAGTACTGCTTCAGTGACCGTTCCCCTCATTACAGAAGCACTTAGTCTCGGGTTTGGGTTCAACCTTGGGATTCTTCACTAGAGCAGCAAACGATTTGTTGTTTCATGAAGTGTCCCTTTTGCCCTTGCCCTTCTAGAAACTAGTGGTTTTACTAACCATCAACAATTGATGCTCCTTCTTGATTTCTACTTTCGCGGTGTCAAACATTGCGAGCTGCTCAAGGATCATCATCTATCCTTGATATTTATAGTTCATCACGAAGCTCTAATAGATTGGTGGCAGTGATTATGGAGAACCATCACTATCTCATCTGGAAGATTAACTCCCACTCGATTCAAGCGATTGTAGTACTCAGACAATCTGAGCACATGCTCAACGATTGAGCTTTTCTCCCTTAGTTTGCAGGCTTAAGAAACTTGTCAGAGGTCTCATACCTCTTGACGTGGGCACTAGTCCGAAATCCCAATTTCAGTCTTCGGAACATCTCATATGTTCTGCGACGTTTCAAAAAACCGTCTTTGGTCCCTCAATTCTAAACCGTTAGCATTACTCACTGAACTATCACGTAGTCATCAAAACGTGTATGTCAGATGTTTCGCAACATCTACAGACGACGCTGAGGTTCAGCACACCGAGCGGTGCATTAAGGACATAAGCCCTCTGTGCAGCAATGAGGACACTCCTAAGTTTACGGACCCCGTCCGCATAATTGCTACTATTAACTTTCAACTAAATTTTCTCTAGGAACATATCTTAAACAGTAGAACTAAAGCGCAAGCTATGACATAACTTGCAAAGACCTTTTGACTATGTTCATGATAATGAAGTTCATCTGATTAATGAACTCCCACTCAGATAGACATCCCTCTAGTCATCTAAGTGATACATGACCCGAGTCAAACTAGGCCGTGTCCGATCATCACGTGAGACGGACTAGTCATCATCGGTGAACATCTCCATGTTGATCGTATCTACTATACGACTCATGTTCGACCTTTCGGTCTCTTGTGTTCCGAGGCCATGTCTGTACATGCTAGGCTCGTCAAGTCAACCTAAGTGTTTTGCATGTGTTCCGAGGCCATGTCTGTACATGCTAGGCTCGTCAACACCCGTTGTATTCGAACGGTATAATCTATCACACCCGATCATCACGTGGTGCTTCGAAACAACGAACCTTCGCAACGGTGCATAGTTAGGGGGAACACTTCTCTTGAAATTTTAGTGAGGGATCATCTTACTTACTACCATCGTTCTAAGCAAATAAGATGCAAAACATGATAAACATCACATGCAATCAAATAGTGACATGATATGGCCAATATCATTTTGCTCCTTTGATCTCCATCTTCGGGGCACCATGATCATCTTTGTCACCGGCATGACACCATGATCTCCATCATCATGATGTCCATCATTGTGTCTTCATGAAGTTGTCACGCCAACGATTACTTCTACTTCTATGGCTAACGCGCTTAGCAATAAAGTAAAGTAATTTACATGGCGTTATTCAATGACACGCAGGTCATACAAAAAATAAAGACAACTCCTATGGCTCCTGCCGGTTGTCATACTCATCGACATGCATGTCGTGATTCCTATTACAAGAATATGATCAATCTCATACATCACATATATCATTCATCACATCTTCTGGCCATATCACATCACATAGCACATGCTGCAAAAACAAGTTAGACGTCCTCTAATTGTTGTTGCAAGTTTTTTACGTGGCTTGTATAGGTTTCTAGCAAGAACGTTTCTTACCTACGTAAAACCACAACGTGATATGCCAATTTCTATTTACCCTTCATAAGAACCCTTTTCATCGAATCCGTTCCGACTAAAGTGGGAGAGACAGACACCGCTAGCCACCTTATGCAACTAGTGCATGTCAGTCGGTGGAACCTGTCTCACGTAAGCGTACGTGTAAGGTCGGTCTGGGCCGCTTCATCCCACAATGCCGCCGAAACAAGATAAGACTAGTAGCGGCAAGAAGAATTGGCAACATCTACGCCCACAACTTCTTTGTGTTCTACTCGTGCATAGAAACTACGCATAGACCTAGCTCATGATGCCACTGTTGGGGAACGTAGCAGAAATTCAAAATTTTCTACGCATCACCAAGATCAATCTATGGAGTTTACTAGCAATGAGAGGGAAGGAGTGCATCTACATACCCTTCTAGATCGCGAGCGGAAGCGTTCAAGAGAACGGGGTTGATGGAGTCGTACTCGTCGTGATCCAAATCACCGATGATCCTAGCGCCGAACGGACGGCACCTCCGCGTTCAACACACGTACGGAGCAGTGACGTCTCCTCCTTCTTGATCCAGCAAGGGGGAAGGAGAGGTTGATGGAGATCCAGCAGCACGACGGCGTGGTGGTGGAAGTAGCGGGATTCCAACAGGGCTTCGCCAAGCACTGCGGGAGGAGGGAGATGTGTCACGGGAGGGAGAGGGAGGCGCCAGGGCTTAGGTATTGCTGCCCTCCCT